>NW_010339128.1:0-2498 GCF_000700745.2 Antrostomus carolinensis
CTCCACCATGGACCTCCATGGGCTGCAGGGCCTCACCATGGTCTTCACTACAAGTATACAAGGGGATCTGCTCTGGTGCCTGGAGCACCTCCTCCCCCTCATTCTTCTCTGACCTTGATGTCTGCAAGGGTTGTTTCTCTCACATCTTCTCACTCCTCTCTGTGGCTGCAAAGTACACAGCTTTTTTTTCTTTCCCCCTTTTTTTTTTTTCTTAATTATGTTATCACAGAGCCGTTACTGATGGGCTCGGCCTTGGCCAGCGGCAGGGCCGTTTTGGAGCTGGCTGACGTTGGCTGTGTCGGACATGGGGGAAGCTTCTGGCAGCTTCTCACAGAAGCCACCCCTATGCAACCCCTCTGCTAACAAAACATTGCCATGCAAACCAAATACACAGTAAAAGCATTCTGTTAACAATACGATTAATAAGAAATAATTAAAAGTACAATTCAGAGATTCAAATATCCTTCGTTAGTAGAGAAACTATCCATTTAAACATTAATCCCATTTGATAGAAATAAGAGGGTTTTTTGCTTGGGAAGAGCATGTATAATTGCTGTGTAAAGGGAGAGCTTGAAATATAATGAGAGGTACTGGGTTTGGCTTTTAGAGGACAAAACAAATTTTTATGAATTCCCTTTCCTCCTTCCCTTCAGAATTAGACTGTCAAAAATAACTTTAAAATGTTGACAGGTGTAACTTAATAGACAGCTTAGCCTATTATTAACAACACAGGCACAAATGTTTTAAATGGGATGATGTCTCACTGCTGGAGAAGAGTTCTTACCAAACTTTGGGGACTAAAATTATCATAAAAAGCAACAAAGAAATAGTGCACTTTTTCCAGTATACCTTGGAAAGCATCCCTGTGAGTAAGACTACCTCTGATTTCTTCACTATGTTTGTAAAGTGACAAGGACTATTAAACAGGTTCTTCAGTCAAAACAGATCAATAAAATAGGTATCAGTCTTCCCTTGTAAATTTTATTACAATCTATCAAACATACTATTTGTGCTATTACGTATTCCCTCTGTCTGTTATGTGGTCAGCCAAATAGAGCAAAATGTAATTTGTGGATGCACTGAAGAATGATTTTGCTTACAGTTATTAACTCTCTAAACTAACCTCTAATGACAACCAGAGGAGTCCTTGCCAAATGAAATTTTCTTCTACCATATTTAACGGAACTATTTTCCCAACACAGTTGGCTTCCCATTTTATTCATTTTTTTTCCCATGTTGAGCTGATCACATCACCCATCCTCCATCATTTCTGCCCTCTCAGTATCAATGTCCCTTTATATTCCCCAGGAGAGTTGGAACAACTGACTAACTTAAGTCCCGTTCCCCTCTCCTCCCCCCCATTCATGCCCTACACATCTGTGATTTCTTCTTGGCTAGTTTATACATTTTGAAAGCTTGCCTGACATAGTTTAAACACTGCAAAACAAACTCTCAGTGTGTATTGCCATGTTAACTTATTTTTGGTGAGGTTGTATGTGTTTTGTGTGGGGTTTTTTTTTTTTTTTTTTTTTTTTTTTTTTTTTTTTTTGTCCCCCCGAAGTTAACCAACACCAAACCAAAGTGGTTCCATATAATAAGGTCTGCCTGACAGTGCAGGCTTTCTGACTCATTTTTCCTTTCCCCTGGAGCAAAAGTCTGTCAAGCTTATGGAAAGAGACCTTTCTAATCCCCTGTCTCATCAGAAGCACAGCAGGCTGCAGGGTCCCCTGGTATTTTTCTCCAGGCACTTACCTCAGTTTGCTGAAAACAGAACACCAGAAGAGTAAAGGCACCTTGTATGTGTCTGGATATCAGGTTCAATTTACTTAAAGTTTCACATTGTCTATTTTGCCCATACATCTTCAGTCTACATCTATCCAAAAAAAAGTGTCAGGCAGCATATTGACAAGCGCCTCAGTTCTACAGTTGGATGTTCAAGACTGGGTCCTGGCACACTGTCAGCAGCATTACCTTTAGCATGGATTAGCAAAAAAATCCCATCCTACATGTTTGATATAGGGGCTTAAAATCTGTTGTTAAGGTTAATGACAATTATAGTTTTAAGAACTTTGAGCTGTGAGCAGGTAAAACATTGACCCTTCTCTACAGGTGAGTTCCTTGGTGCGTTCTCCTTTGCCCTGATGCTGTGTCTCACAGAGAGCACAGCTCTGGTAGGATTTCTGCTATCACATCACTGGACCAGATGAGACATTTAAATGTTGAAAGTCAAGAAGGATGTTTCCCCTGCCTGTTCTTGCCCTTAAATTTGAAAGCAAGTATTTCTATGAAACATGTAACTCATAAGTGCCTGATTGTCAGTTCCTAATGAAGAACTACTTCACTGCTTGATGTGGGTTTGATTGCCTGGAACCTGTTAACCTTTACTTGCTTTCTGAGTGGACAGTAGATGTGCTGTTTTTTATATATAACTTGAAGAGTGTTAAACCATAAGATGTTTCAAAAATTAAGTCTTTGGGACAGAGGAAGTCTCTCTCTCC
>NW_010339128.1:2531-4256 GCF_000700745.2 Antrostomus carolinensis
ACTCTGAGGCATACAGAGGCTTTTCGGTTTTTTGGTTGTTTGGTTGGTTTTTCTGCTGCTGTTTTGATTTTTTTTTTTTTTAAAGATATTTCCTTTATTATCCTTGAAGTTAGCTCTGAGACTGTAAATCATTCAGTACTGCTGTTGATGCTACTGCTACTTCTGTCCCCCACCACCACTTCCTGCCCTCAAAGACCACAGTCCGTATCTATCCCTCTGCAAAGCTGACTTTTGGCATTAACAGGCAGACACATGAGCCTTTGCTGGGGAAAAGCAAAATAAATACTGTGCAGAGTTGGGACTGTTCTCTAAGCCAAGCTAGTGTGCAGGTGTCTTAAGACTTTATCTTCATTTGCTACTAACAGGTAAGCTACTCAGTTATAAATATACAGTGTAACTTCTGCATGCAGCTTGACTGTGAATAAAAGTCTAATTTAATAGAAAGAGAAAAAGAAATCAGGGTAACAAAATAATATATTGAGTACTTTGGAGGTATCCTATACTTACAAACCTGTGATCACATCTACAGTTCCCAAGGATATAAATAGTTAGCAGAGATTTTCAGATTCCCAGTCACTCCCTCTCCCTAGGTTGTTAAAAAAGGTGACAGTTGAGGTTTTTGCTTCATCTTAGCAAACATTAAAAGTACTGAAGGATGGGCAGCAGGGTTCTAGTTTACATGCAGAACATGGTACACAGAGGCTTTACTTTTGCTCTGCAATGTTGCATGCGTTATGGTGGCGTAGAAACACTTGCAGCACCTAGAAACGGAAACTTCTACTGTTTAACAAAACTGTTAAATAAAAAGTGTTCCTTACAGAGTGCTTTCAACACCTGTTTTGAAGCAATAACGCTCTTGACATCACAGTCAGTAATAACTTGTAGCATTGTAATCTCTGTGAAGGAACCAGAAGTGTTTTCATAGGACCTCCAAAAGTCAAGAAACTAGCTGTGCTTCCAAAGTATGTATGGTTACATACAACAAGTGAGAATCCAGTGTGATTTTTAACTGTTATTGTTTTTAGAGACTTCTGAGAAGTGGTAAGGAAATGAGTTCATAGAAGAATTAAGCTAATGAACTTGCGAAGTTTTCTCTTTTTACAAAAAAGAAGAAATATTGAAAACACCACAAAGGTGGATCCTTCAATTCACTTGTTAATGACATCTTTACTTTCCATTTCCCATTCTTTAAAAAGTTACTTAGTAATGTAAGTAGAACACAATATATTTCTTTTTTCCCGAGGCCGAAGAGAAAACATGGAGTATGTTAGAGGGGTAGCTAAAAACCTAGAAGATTTAACTATACATTCTTCAGGCTTCTGGAAAGCAATACTCCCAAATGTAAAGTTTATAACTGAAAATAAATGCTCTAGCCCTTATGCTTACAACAAGCAATTTTGGAAGGACAGATGTGTGGAATGGAAGGAAGGATACTTGTTCCAGTCTATAGTATAGTTATTTTTGCTTGCATAGTCTTCCCCAACCCAGCTGTAAAGCATGAGTTCTGGGTCATGCAGAGTTGAGCAGAGACTGTAAAAACCCACTTGTGGAAATCTACTGAGAAGATGACCCATTTCAAGTCTCATTTTTTTATGCTGAAACTACTAGCTCTACCCTTTAACATTAGCTCAGATGAAATATTATGAACAGAGATGACGTCAAGCTACAAGCAGTAGTACAGACATATGTGGGATGTGCAGAAAACTTAAACTCAGGGTTCAGGAA
>NW_010339128.1:4285-107589 GCF_000700745.2 Antrostomus carolinensis
TCTTCAGAACTTTGAAAAAGTAGGTATCAAAGTTGGCAACTATTTAACAACAGATCTCTTTAGGTGGAACATTAAAAGCCATTTCTGTCTCTGTTCAGAATGAGATATAGCTGAATTTTAACTTTACTATCACAAACTACAGTACTATAGTTCAGCGCTGTAATCAAAGATTGGTAAACTCATGTCCAACCACCTGTTACCAAACTCTGATCCGTATAAAGCTGTTCCAGACCACAAGTACCAAGGGACTGGTAAAATATGATCTATTACTGTAACTATTGTTTATCTAGAAACATGTTAATCTGCTGAGAACAGGCAGTTTTAGATTTGATGATGATGTGTAGTGCCTCCTGAAACCATCTCTCTCTTTTGTATTGCTTTCTCTTTACAATTCTTTTTCTTCTCTCTAGTTCATAGAATTTAAATAATTCGCTATACTCAGTACTTGGTCAGATCAGGATCACCGTATTTAACATTCTGGTGAATATACCTTGCTCCTTTTTCAGAAATAAACTTGTAAAGTAAGTCTAACAACCCAACCTATATAATTAACTAGTAATTTTTCCCCATGACAGCTAAAAGTGACCCTAAGGAGTGAGGCACATCTCCATCACCTGCTTGTGTTGCTTGTCCCGTCTTTGCATCTTCTGGATACAAAGGTCATTAATCACAGTGAATAATGGTATGGCTGAGTAGCACTATTTGTGTAAGGTGCATGTAAGAATCTGTGGGAAGACATTGCCACAGGAGAGCTCTGCTTTTAATACAACTTGCTTTTGAAGAAGGGTGAACAAGGTTAAGGTTGAATGAAAGGCAAATTGCTAGTGTCTTGCTCTGGGATGTTGGCACTTTAAAAACACAAAGGAATGTGTTCTTTGTCATTTTTGAGGGCAAAGGCACTGTGGAAGTGTTTGGTTTTGGGGTTTTTAAATTTTCTTCCTTACCACTATTTCAAGCACAGCAGAACATGTTTTCTTTGGTAGAGAGACTGGGGTGGAAAAAAATGTGCACTTGAATTTTAAAAGACCTGGAAGAGAACTCTGGAGGCATCACATGCAGGAAAAATGCCATTTGCAGCAAGTCTGTCTCCTGACTTCTGTGAAACTGAACATTCTACCTGTAACTTTCTTTTTCCTCCAATGCATTTTTCTTCTTCTGTAACAATGCTGCAATATGCCTGCCTGCAGCACTTTGGGTCCTGAATCCCCTGCTCTTATGGATCAAGCGATGTACTCCAGGCTTGAATAGCAGAGTGCACCAGGCAAACTGTTTCTTGCCCTCATACAGAAAACATGCCACTTCTCTCAGCAGTCACTCCAGTTCAGTCACAAAATCACAGAACGGTAAGTGTTGGAAGGGACCTCTGGTGAACACCTAGTCCAACCCACCTGCCAAAGCAGGTACGACTAGAACAGGATGCACAGGACTGTGACTGCATCCCAGCAGGTTTTGAATAGCTCCAGAGATGGAGACTCCACAACCTCTCTGGGCAGTTTGTTCCAGTGCTCCGTCACCCTCACAGGAAAGAAGTTTTTCCTCATGTTCAAATGGAACTTCCTGTGTTTCAGCTTGTGCCCATTGCCCCTTGTCCTATCATTTGCCACCACTGAGTCTGGCCCCATACTCTTGGCACCCACCCTTTAGGTATCTATAAACATTAATAAGGTCCTCTCTCAGTCTTCTCTTCTCCTGGCTAAACAGACCCAGATCTCTCAGCCTATCCTCATAAGAAAGGTGCTCCAGCCCCTTTATCATCTTTGTAGCCTTCTGCTGGACTCTCTCCAGAAGTTCCCTATCTCTCTTGAACTGGGGGGCCTGCAACTGGACGCAATACTCCAGATGTGACCTCACCAGGGCAGAGCAGAAGAGGAGGACCACCTTCCTTGACCTGCTGGTCACACTCTTCTTAATGCACCCCAGGATACCATTGGCCTTCTTGGACACAAGGGCACATTGTTGTCTCATGGTCAACTGGTCATCCACCAGTACTCCAGGTCCTTCTCTGCAGGGCTGCCTTCTAGCTCCCCAGCTTTTCCAGATCTCTGTGAATGGCAGCACAGCCTTTTCTAGTGTAACAGCCATTCCTCCCAGTTTAGTGTCATCAGCAAACTTGCTGAGGGTACATTCAATCCCTTCATCCAAGTCACTGATGAATTCACTGAATAGGACTGGACCAAGTACTGACCCTTGGGGAACACCACTAGTCACAGGCTTCCAATTAGAATCTGCACCACTGATTAAAACCCTCTGAGCTCTGCCATCAAGCCAGTTCTTCAGCCACCTCACTGTCTCCTCATCTAACCCAGTCTTTCTAAGCTTACTTATGAGGATGGTATGGGGGACAGTGTCAAAAGCCTTTCTGAAGTCACAGTAGACAACATCTACTGCTCTCCCCTCATCTACCCAGCCAGTCATGCCATCATAGAAGGCTATCAGATTGGTCAAGCATGATTTCCCCTTAGTGAATCCATGTTGATCATTCCCAATAACCTTCTTTTCCTCTACATGCTTAGAGATGGCCTCCAGAATGAACTGCTCCTTCACCTTCTCAGGGATGGAGGTGAGGCTGACTGGCCTGTAGTTTCCTGCATTCTCCTTCTTGCCTTTCTGAAGACTGGAGTGCCATTGGCTTTCCTCCAGTCCTCAGGCACCTCTCCCATCCTCCATGATCTTTCAAAGATGATGGAGAATGGTTCTGCAATAACATCTGCCTCAGCACTCGAGAGTGCATCCCACCAGGGCCCATAGATCTGTGGGTGTCGAGTTTGGCTTAATGGTCCCTAACCCGATCCTCCTTGACCAAGGGAAAGTCTTCCTCTCTCCTGACTTCCTCTCTTACCTCCAGGGCCTGGGATTCCTGAAGGCTGGCAGTAAAGACTGAAGTAAAGGCAGCGTTCAGTAACTCTGTCACCAGGGCACCCACCTCATTCAGCAGTGGCCCCATATTTTCCCTCGTCTTCCTTTTGCTGCTGAGGTACTTGAAGAAGTCCTTCTTATTGTCCTTGACTTCCTTTGCTAGATTTAATTCCTATCAGGCCTTGGCCTTCCTTGTTTCATCCCTGCACACTCTGACAATGTCCCTATATTCCTTTGCTAGATTTAATTCCTATCAGGCCTTGGCCTTCCTTGTTTCATCCCTGCACACTCTGACAATGTCCCTATATTCCTCCCAACTGGCCAGTCCCTTTTTCCACTTTTTGTAGACTTCCTTCTTCTGGCTGAGTTTTTCCAGAAGTTCTTTGCTCATCCATGCAGGCCTCCTGCCTCCTTTGCTAGATTTCTTACCCTTAGGCCTTAGGGATTCAGTGATCTTGAGACTGGAGGAAATGTTACTTGAATATTAACCAGCCCCTCTACTCTCCAGAGCCCTAGCCCATGAGACTACTCCAAGTAGGTCTTTGAAGATGCCAAAGTTAGCCCTCCTGAAGTCCACGGTTGTAATCCTACTTATTGCCTTGTTTCCTCTGTGCGGGATCCTGAACTCCACCATCTCGTGGTCACTGCAGCCAAGGCTGCCCCAACCTTCACAACCCCAACCAGACCTTCATTGTTAGTTAGTACCAGGTCCAGCAGGACTCCTCTCCTGGCAGGTTCCTCCACCAGCTGTGTTAAAAAGTTACCATCAGTGATCTAGAGGAATCTCCTGGACTGTGCTTGCCTAGCTGTGTTGCTTTTCCAGCAAATGTCAGGGTAGTTGAAGTGTCCCATGAGAACTAGGGCTTGTGAATATGAAGGTACTTTCAGCTGCCAGTAGAATGCCTCATCTGCTTTCTCATCCTGATCAGGTAGCCTGTAGTAAACCCCCACAACAGTGTCACCCATATCAGCTTGCCCCTTGATTCTTACCCACAAGCTCTTGACTTGTTCTTCATCCTCGCCTAGGCAGGGCTCAATACATTCCAGTTGCTCTCTCACATAAAGACCAACTCCACCACCCCACCTCGATGGCCTGTCTTTCCTAGAGCACATCTCCATCCATGACTGCATTCCAGTCATGTGAGCTACCCCACCATGTCTCTCTAATCGCAATGAGATCACAGCCCTGAGACTGCACACAGATCTCTAGTTCTTCCTGTTTATTTCTCATGCTGCATGTGTTGGTGTACAGGCACTTCAGTGATGTAGTTGAGCATGGAGGTTTCAGGCTTATTCCCCAGTCGGATGTGGTGGTGTGACTTGCCATTTTGGACCCCACCCCCTGAGCCCTTCAGTTTAAAGCCCACCTCACCAGGCTGGCCAGCCTGCTACCAAAGATACCTGCACCTCTTCCAGACAGGTGAGCTCCATCATTCCCTAACAGCTTGTAATCAAAGGAGGAGTTCATGTGTGATGTACATCTGCTTCTGTCTGGCCCCTTTCCTAACCTTCCATTACCATAAAAGCCAAAACCCTCATGATGACACCATCTGCGTAGCCAGGAGTTCATGTGTAATGTACATCTGCTTCTGTCTGGCCCCTTTCCTCCAACTGGCAAAATGGAAGAGAAGATGACTTGGGCACCAATATTTTCCTCTTGTGCCCCCAGGGCTTTACAGTCTTGCTTTATTCTACCCAGGTTACAGCTTGTGGTGTCGTTCATTCCCACATGGAAGAGTAACACGGGATAGTGGTCTGTTCTCTCGACAAGTTGGGGCACCCTCTCAGCAATGCCATGGCCCTTAGCTCCTGGGAGGCAGCGTACCCTCGTGATTCTGGCTGGCTGGCAGATGGGCGCCTCAGTGCCCTTTAACAGAGTCACCCCTACCAGCTGTCACCATTTCTTTGTACGCTGTCCCCTGCGTGCTGCGGTTACTCCCTCGTGGGAGTCTGTGGCCCTTAAGGCTTCATACCTGTTTGTGGTTGTGACGCTGGAGGGTGGAGACAAGCGGGTTTCCGCTTTGGCGGGTCACCGGGGTCCGGGGGCCTCATTCTCAGCCGTCCCCGCTTCAGGAACATGGTTCTGAAACCACCAGTCTGTCTCTGCCTCGTCTCCTCTAATGCTGCGCAGCCTTTTAACTGTTTCTTGCAGCTCAGGCACCTGGCGTAGCCAGGTACCTTGCGCAGGTACTCACCTTTACACCAGGACCCGGGTCTGGGCACTCGCTGCAGCTCGCTGCCTGCCCTGCTGCCTCCTTCTTCACCAGTTCGGATGTGCCAGACATCTTGGGGGCTTTCTCCGCAGGAACGCTGGCTTTGGCTCCGAGGCGAGCGCCCACCTTAGCAATGTCAGGAACAATGATCACTCACTGGTTACCTCCATAGCTGATCTCTGCACTTCTTCATTTCCTCCTCACTTCACACTGTGAACTGACATAATCAGTCAAATTCTTTGCACTGTTAAGCACTCATCAGTTTACATCTTTCTTAGTAACTACAGCAAACAAAAGATTAGCTTCTATTTCTTGCCATAAATAATTCCTTCTTTCTGCAGCAAAAGGGTTTCATACCATTCCTCTTGGCCACTGCTCAGCATAGCTTTGTATACCACAAACATTGATCTCTGTTCTCTTGTGGATAGTGGTTCTTTCAGATTTGTACAGGTAAATTCTTAATTAATAGGATTGCCCATCAAAAGTTTCAGTTGAGATGCTATTTTGTCACAGAATGTACCGGTGGAAAAGGGGGAGCATTGAGTTTTCTTATTTTCCTAGTCTTGCACAAAGGCATTGGGGATTTAAGCGTTCCCAGTACTAAGGCTGGAACACGGGAGAAATGGGACCCAGCCCTGGAGTTGAATCTTGTAACTCTGTTCAGAAGGCACATTGCCCAGTACCCGATGGCGTGTGTACAGCCTGTCCCCAGCATTTCCCACATCCCTTGACATGCTGACCGAACGTGGTCATCTTTTGCCCAGGAATGTGTATATCTCCCCACTTCCCTCTCCCTCTCCTTGTCTGGCCTGAAGACACGCCTCAGTCAGAAGGGCTCCCTCATATGCTCCCACACCAAGGAATGCTTTTGAGAGGGGAGAGCTTATTTTTCAAACTGGTTTTCCTGTCTTTGTGCCAGGCTAGTGGTGAAGGTTTTAAGGAGCTCCCAGAGGGAAATTTTAGGAAATGACTTATTTTATTTGCAGAAATTCTTAGGGTTTATAAAACTTCCATATGCAATCTTGTTATCATGTCAATCTCTGTCAATATACTCCCACTATGTAAAGAGATTGTTTTTCCTTCTCTTTCTCTCTCCCTCTGTTTTTCCTTCTCTTTCTCTCTCCCTCTCTCTTCTCTATGGGTCTTCTATTTTAGCCCCTGTGCATCTACTTGCACTCTCATACTCTTTCTTCATCCTTACTTACTACCTCCCATTTCATACAGCTATTGAAATAATTGTGAATGTTTCAACTATTTAAAGAATTGTTCTTAGAGTCATATGTCAATTGATCAATGAGTCATCAATCAGAGATTAGTGCTGGCAACAAATACACTGGTGTTGTAAAAAGTACAGTTCTTTTTGTATATTGATTGGGATTTTAGAGTATGTATACCTTACACTGGTGTGATTAACCTCCCCAATCCCTGAACTAGAAGCCCAAGATAAAAATCTTGCCTTTTTAGACAAGGTGTGCAGTTTTTCAACACTTTGAGATGCAGCAGCAAAGCAAAATTCATTTCCTTTGAAGGAATCTGTACGCATTATCAAAGATACTGTCTCTTATCAGAGGCAGAGGGAACAGTGATATTTTTATACAGGTGTGGGATGTGGTCTTGGAATTACAGTGTTGGGCTTAAGGAGGCATTTTAGTTTCCAGTTTGGTTCTGGTGGGGTATTAATACAAGAAGCCACAAAGTATTAGTCTTGGAGATTAGCTTTCACTGCTTTCTGAAATTGAGACTTCTAAGGCCTGAGGGATTTCTGGTAACAGAGGAACCTGGAAGTCCATACAGCCCTGTGATAGCAGAGTGGCTGGGTGACAGGGGGACTTAGCCTGACCTCGGCCTTGCATCCTGCCTGAGAGCAAATCAGCACCTGAACAGGTTGCCATTAGCTGAAGGTAGCTCTTGTGGGAAGAACAAAAAGTACGGATTTACATCTGCAGTGGAAAAAAAAGATATCTTAAACCATAATATTGTGCAATGGAAAAAGACATCTGGCTTCCAGTTTCTGTTCAATAATGCCTTGATATAAGGTATGCTTCCTTTTTCCTGTGACTCACTGGAACTGGAACTGAAAATTCCTTTTTATTTCAGCCACAGTAAAACCAGGTCCAATGCTTTTTTTTTTTTTAAAAAAACCAACATGATAAAATGAGGTTTGCTTAGGCTGCAATTGTCACTACAGAAGTAACAGGCCGCAATATTTCAGACTTCTGGACAAAGCTGACTATTGTATCCTATGGATGGATCCAAACCCCTTTAGTCTTTTTCACTTTTTCTGTCTCTTCCCTCCCAACTCTCTTGTGGTTTTAGTTTGTTTGTTTGTTTTTTGTTTTCCCTCCCTTTTCTTTTTAACCATATGCCTTAATGTATCTATTACCTATCAGCATTTATGCCACACTATGCATAAGACCACTGAGAGGATTCTGGGAAAGTCACTGAATGATCTCTTGGTTTATAGCACTAATTTAATGAGCTCTCCTGCACAAAAAAAGGCTAGAAAATTGTATTTCCTCCAGTTTCTGTTTCAGGGACACAGTAACTTTGGCCCAATGCTTCTTTGAAGATCTGCAGCTCCTTTTTCTGGGCAGCTGAAAATAGTATTAAGCAGTGGTACTTTGAGAGGTTCATTCTCCTGTTGCCTGCCTCAGAGCGATGCCCCTCCTGCCCTGCCCTTGCCATAGGTTTGCTGTTAACTCTCTTTCAACCACAACATCTGTTTTAGAGCTCTTGTGTGGCCCAGTTCACGTGCAAACTGCGTCAAAACAAAACAGAAATTCTTGTAGCCAGAAGAAGGAAGAGAAGAGACCTAAACATCCTCTCTTGGGCTGTTGCTGTGCTGGCATGGCCCCTGAAGAAGGGTAATTTAAGTCATTCTTGTACAGACTAAAAGGAAAATATGATCTGATGTTCACTTGGGAAAAAGCGTAGGAAGAATAATAAAGCAGAGAGGATTGGAACTATTTTATATTAACTGGCAAAGGAAGGAACAGATCTAGCTCTTCTCCTTAAATGATTCTAGTAAAACTTATCTGAATTAGAATATTTATTTTTTTTTTTTTAAAGTTTTTATTCAAGACCTTCCAAACAGAAGTTATTATACAATTGGCTCAGTTCCAATTGCAAGACTTTTAATTATGTAAGTTATTGGACTTTACTATGGACTGGAGTACCATATTGTATTGCAGCTGCAGCATCTGGTGGTTTTGCTGCAAATTAGATAGTAAGACTCCCTCAGTATTGTGTTGCTCTTGGGCAGACTGCCTAAATTTACTCACAAATCTTCACTTTTTTTTTCATTTGTGTCACATCACAGGAGCAAGCAATTATTCTTCAACAGTTTCCCCTTTTTCAAATTGCGTACTTGATGATATTTTATATGTTTAACTGTTTCCTAGGAGGAGAACACTTCCAGTAGTGGAACAGATTCCCTAATCAGTGGAGAGATTCCACGGAGCAGGTCAGAGGGGACTTTGATTGATGTGGATGACCGGATAACTTCAGCCAGCTACAGTATGTCTCTTCTGCTATTTTCTGTCCTAAGGCTCTCCACCCAAAGTCTGTATTTCTGCAAAACTCTCAACAGTGTCAAGAGCTATAGCTATTCTGTAGAGTCCTGTACACCATATTTTTAGACGTTTGTTGTTTTTGTTTTTTTCTTAATTGTTTGTGTTTTGTACTACTCAAGCCATCACAGATGTCCCTGGAGTCAGAACACAAGGGGCTGTCACAAGGTCCCCTAGGAGAAACTTGCAGGCATGCAAGAGTAAATCCTCTGCCCCCTGCCACAGCAAACACGGGTCAGGCAGGTTGGGAGGAAGTGCTGGAATCATTAACCTTACATGAATAAATGTAATTTAGGGCATGTTTACTGGTGGTTGAGACAGGGAAGAGAAGAGGAAGTTCTTAGCCAAAATACATTATTTTAGGGTTTTGAGAACCAGGAAGACAAGGAAATTCTGGAGTTAGTCCAGTTTGAAAACTGGACTCTTAGCAAAGTTGATTTAATCTCATTGCTATTTTAACCTAAAAGTTAAGAAAACATTCCCCTCTACAAGGCAGGCATTCTCTTAGCTTTTTGTCCAGTACCAGGGGTGAGTAACGGGGAATCTGGCACTTATTGTGTGAGTTGGGGAGCAGGAATTATTTCCTCGCTAACCTCTTGCACCCCAGTAATCTGTGCTGTTACCTCATCATAAGAAAGCATCCAGCTGAATGAGTCAGGCCCTGCCACAGTTTTCTGCTCGGACTTTTTATGTAGAAACATACCCTTTAGGATGAAGAAACAAACAAACAAAAACCTTAATGTTTCTTTTGAAATTAATTAATTTATTTTTTAATAGATAATAATGATCTGACTGTAATAGCATCAAAATGCAAGGAAAGCTTTTGGCCTGTGGGCACAAACAAAAGGACTTTTCAGTTGGTGCTTAAGCAGCCCAGCTCTGTCTGGTGGCCCTTGGCCAAGACTGGGTGCCCAAGGAGGAGTTGGCTGCCCCTGGGTTCACTCCTCTTGGCAACTCAGCTGGAAGGCTCTCGTCAGGACAATGCCAGAACCTTGCAGACGGGCAACTGGGAAACAGGTAGATTCCACTTTGGTTTTTCTAAATTATGAGTTTTCTGTAACTTTGGAAAAATGGTTTTAGCTTTTTGTCACAATTCATGACAAGTGGAACAAAAAGAGAAGTACTAACATTTCAATTTTTTTTTGTTCTTTTTGTGGCTGAATGTGCTGTCATTCTTACCACTGAGCAATAATTAGTATCCTTGGAGAGGAAAGGTACTAGGGGAAGTGTAATAATGAGGGATATAGATATACTGAAAAAATAGAAATGCTGAATTTTCCCTCTAAAATTAAAATTCTTTACAAGGATGTACAAAGAAGGGAAGGCATAACCTCTGTATATAGAAAAATAATGGCAAACTCAAGTAATAGAAACCCTTTGCACAAAAACTTGCACATACTCTATTCATTACAAGAAGTGTGAGTCAACCTATAAACCAGCTTCTGTGAAATGTTATTAATATAAAATATAAGGACATCTTATCTTCAGAACAAATAGATATTACTGTTAATAATGAGTATTTTTGTTACAAGGAATATTTAAATATGACTTACACTCTCCTATTTGTCTATTTAAATTGAATCTCTGAAAAATTAGTAGCCACAAAAACATTTCTCTTCAAATTGTACAAGACCTCATAAATTGTACCAATGAATTTTTTTAATGGAAAGCTAGTATAACAAATTCCACACACACTGAGATAAATTATAAGAGTGTTGTTATCAATTAAATACATGTTCACTAGCATGAAAAAGAATATTGAATAATGCATTTCTCTGTACTGTCTATAGTATTTGAAAAATGAAACAGCAGTTGTTTAATCCTTGCAGAGAGATAGGCACAAAGAAAAGAAATCCATGGCATTTTGTAAGAGGCCAAAGATTACTGGAATGTAAAGGTTTAAACCTTATGGAATGTTAGCATATTCAGTGTCAATTAACAGTCATAGGAGTTGATAATATCAGCATCTCACAGAAGACGCTTTACATCCTACAGCACTAATTTGTTAGCACTCTTTCTATTAACAAAGATTCTTAATGCTACTTAGAAATCAATATTGATACTCTTTAAAAAACCACAAAAAATCAATACATAAATTACCTGTATGTATTTTAGGAGGATAAATTTAGTTACCTGTTAGCTTACAAGACTATCAGTTGGAAATGAACAGAATGTCTCAAGTCTCTGTGCTTTAAGAAATGCTTCTGTTTTTTTCTTTTAAACAGATGTCAATGAGAGTAAATTGAATTTTCATACTGACTGGTCTGATGTATTCAAACATACCCATGCTGTTTCCAAGACTAATCCTTTCTGGAATGAACTGTCAGCCTCCAACCCTTTTGTACATGACATAGCTGTTTCAAATAGAGATGAAAATAATAAATACCTTTCAATCTTAAAAGAAAAACCCTATTTGTTCTCTAAAGTTTCAAGCAACAGGGATTCTTTGGCTTCCTCAGGTGATGAGCTAGATATTGATTGTCTTCTAAGAAAGACTTCAGCAAGAAGATCTGGACGATCCAAGAGTGTGTCTGACTTCCTGGATATTGTTGATAACTGGAGAATTAATCCTCACAAGACGACACCTCAAAAAACTATACCTTCTGATGTGACATGGCTTCAAAATGACCGCGAAGCCTACAAGATGGCTTGGTTGAGTCACCGACAACTCACTCGGTCTTGCCTAGATTTAGAAGCCATGAGTCATAGTCCTGGATGGGCACAAACACAAGCTACAGATATTTACGTAGTCTGTAAACTGAACCATGAAGGGGGTTCAGTGCAGCTACCTGACTCGGATATCAACATTCATGTCCCCATGGGTCATGTATTACCTGGGGAATTCCAAGAAGTTGGTTTAAAGGCTATTCTTAACCCTCCATCATCGTTTAACAATGAGTTGTCTAGCACCATAAGTCCTCTTATAGAACTTACGCTCAGCAATCTCAAGACAAGGGAAGCCATTTTCCTAGAGGTGAAAGTCGCAGCTAAAGTGAAGAATGATCCACTCAGCCAAGTTACGAGTGATATTGTGTGTTTGTTCAGTCTCAATAAAGAAGGGCCTTTTAAGAAGCTAGAGAAATGCTATACTTATCAAGATACCATACAAGTGAAGCTAACGGACTTAAGTCATGTTATGTATGCGGTGATTGCTGTACAAGTGAACAAAATCCAGCCTCCAGCAACTAGTGTCTGGGATTATGTTCATAGAACAGTCTCAGTTGGAATTTATGGTCCCAAATATATTCATCCATCTTTTACAACAGTTTTTATGGTCTTCGGTCATAACTACATTCCCAAAAAACTCACAATTTCTGATATAAAAAAAGGAGGGAAAAGTATGCCTCCTGTTGTGTTTCAGCTGTGGGGAAAACATACATTTCTGCTTGAAAAGCCACAAGATCTAAACATTTCTTTGGTATCCTGTGATCCAGATTTTGAAGTGAAGATGGAAGACCAAAGTAAAAATATTAAAGAGGAGGAGCTGAAGAGTGGTGAAATGGTCCGCCAAGAATTCTTTTTTTCCTTGCTTGGATGTAGAGAGATGCATTTCTTTGTTTTCCTTGTTCAGATTAAAGTCTTAAAAAGTAGCCAAGTAACGCAGTTCCATGTTACGACTCCTGATCCAGCTCCAAAATTAAGCGGAATTATCAGTAGACCAAAGCGCTTACAAAACCGCAAAGAAATAAAGTCTGCACCTTTGTTTTTAATACCAACAGTTAAATATCCAAAGTTTCAAGATAAAACTTTGAGCGTTAATACTTATGGAGTAGCTTTGAAAACAGTGTTACGTCAAAATAAGATTGACTATTTGCTAGAATATTTTAAAGGGGACACAATAGCACTTCTTGGTGAAGATAAAGTAAAATGCATTGGACAAACAAAAATCAAAGAGTGGTACGTAGGAGTTCTCAGAAGAAAGATTGGTCTCATACATTGCAAAAACATAAAAGTGATTTCCAAAGAACAAGCTATAGACACTGCTGATAGTGAGCTAACAACCAAGAATCTTGTTGAACAAATTGCATTGCCATTCAAAAAACTGACTTACATCTACTCAGTAGTTCTATCTACAGTATCAGAGAGTGTTTATGACTGGAGAGCTTTGGCTGAGGTGCTAGGCTATTCACACATGTCTTTGGATGACTTTAATGAGGCACATGCTGATAAAGAATCAGAGAGAGTTGCACATGTTGTGAAGAGGATGAAAGAAGACTGCCATGCTAACAAAAAAAAGAGATTATTTCTTTATGAGCTCATTGTTGTAAGTATTGCATGAACTAACTTTGTTACTGGGAATGCATTGCCAAGAAACTACCCAATATTAAAGTGTGAACAAGATAACACAGTCATACATTCTCTCGTGTGAATCTTTACAAACCTGAACATATTACTGAAAGTTGTAGGCACATATAGATGGAAAATAATCCAAACTCTAATGAAGAATAATTCTTTAACTAATTAATCCTAAACAGTGTTCTATGAATGTTCCAGGAGCCTTGCTCATTTAGTAGGTTGACCGAGTTGACTTTTTTGTTTTTAAACAGCCACGTTTGAAATGGTTTTGTCTTTTGTCATGGAAGTCATAATGGTAAATTGCTTCCCTGAGCAATTCACATTACCATTTTGAACTATTTAGTAACCTTATAGTGTGGAAACAGCATTATTTATATATCTTGTGTGCCCTAAGGTGTGTGTCTAAGTTTGCTTCATATTTTTAAAGCAAGGAAATCCAGACTCACATGTTGGAAGACAAGATTTTTCTATCCATACGTGACCATTCATAGTCAATGTTGTAGTGACCTAAGGACAATATCACAAGTATTTCAGTACATATTTTAATGGGCCTCTTTTATAAGCCACTGGATAACTTCTATGAGATTTAATACTGTTACATGTGCATCAAAAGTGGTTTTATTCTAAGTGTTTCCAGGTAACAGGTGTTGCATTGTTAACCATCTTAATTTGCGTACAGATCTATGCAAAAATTAAATTGGAATTAATGATTACTCAATATTGTCCTTGGCTCCGACTAAAAAGTCTACCAGCCTATTTAGGGACAGAGGAGAATTAGATTTCTCATAAAAAGTATAATAAAAATGTGTTTATAAATTCACATTTTAGCCTTTCATTTAAAGCCTTTTGACTAACCTGAATTGAAAACCTTAACAGGGTTTACTTCTCATATTTAGTCTGTCCCCTTTGAAGTGCTGGCAGCCATTTCAGCACAATTCAGAAAATTTTGGTAGCAGTGACCATTTACTCTTAAGACTGCACTAAACTATGTGGAACAAAACTGAACAAGTATGAAGTACAGTTTAGTCTGCTGTGTCTGTAAAAAAAGGGGAGGGGGGAGTTAAGGGTGAATACGATCCAAACTTTTAATTGAATACAGTGAAACAGAGTTCATTACAGAACAGGCAAAAGGTAGGGCATAATTAGATTAAAAAGATGCCCCATTTGGTTGAGATGTGTATGATTTTGAGCTACGAAGTGCCAATCAGGTCCCTGTCTTTGTAATGCTAGACTTAAAATTATATATCATCTGTGTCACTTTTGGGTAGAATTTACTGGTTATTTCTTTTAATGAATCTCCTATTTTTACATTTAATAGGGTTCTTGATTATAAAAGCAAAGGCAAATTGGACAACTTTGTCTCCATTTGGCCAAATGTATAGAGAGATTTGGTACTGTTCACTATAGTCTGCCTCTCGCTACTGTGCCTACCAAACATTCTACTTTTTGCAATGAAGATTTTTATGGAAAAATGTTTTATAATTAAATCACAGAAATGTCTGATTTCTGCAAAAATGCTTGATATTTTATTTAAAAAGTATCTAAAACCCAAGGAAAACTTGTGGATTTTTTTTTAATTGATCTTTCACTGAAAAAGTCAACCTTTTCACTGGAACATTTCACTGTTAATTTGAGGAGAAGATAAAACACCACCTCTTTTTCTCACTAGCTCTTATCCAAACATATAAAGAAAAGAAAATGCAACTTATCTGCATTTCAAGGTTTCACTCCTAGAACTTTTAATTAGTTTGTTATTAAAGGCTCATTTGCCATGGAGGAGGGAAGAGTTCTGTGCTTGCAATTCTGCTTAATGCTCAGCAAATTATCGGTTCTGTGGGACAAGTAAATCAAAAGATGTTAGCCAGTGTAATAAATGATTTTCCAGAAAAGCAGTAGACGAAGGACCACACCTTAGTATAATAGTGCTCTAACTTAATTTTTAAGTTTCATGTCATACTTTTAAGAAGCTAAATTTGATGTCCCAAATATTTTTCTTGGAGGAGTATATTTTTCCTGTAGGATCTGTAAGCTTGGCAGGATCCATGTATCACTGGAATGCTGAAGCAGCTGAATGCCAGCTTAATTTTTTCTTAAGCTTGTGGGTAGTTTTCCTATGAAACTGTTGGCAACACGTTTTTGTAGGAAAAAAAGTTACATATTTGTAAGAACACAAAATAGAAAAAAAAAAAAGCCTTCCTGTCTGCTCAGTAATTCAGAATAGTGCTATAAAACCAAATTATGAAGCTGTCTTTGTAATTACTGGTGAAAGAACACTAATGAAAATGATTGTTGCAGGCACTTTTGAAAATAGATTGCCAGGGATTAGTGGCACGTCTTACCCAGGACACCATCATTTTGACCTCAGCTGTCAAGCTTGGCAAATACTGGCGGGAACTTGCGGAGAAGCTAGCCCGACTCACAAAGCAGCAAATTGAGGCTTATGAAGTACCTCATCAAGGGAAAAATGGCATGGTAGCTCTGGAGGTAAGGCTCTGGTGTAACTGTGTGTGCACACTTGCTCCTCTGCACAAACACACCCAGGGACCTTTCTTCTTCCTTGCTTTGTGTGCTTCTTTGTTCTGTAGTTCGGCCCCTTATTTCATTTGTAAGCCCTTCAATGCAAGGAATTCTCATCAACTTTTGTTTATAATTATCTAGATATTTCTTTGAGGCTAGTTGTTTAGTGGTAAATTAATTTGCTGTGGAGGTTCTGGTCTCCATCTTGAGCTTCAGCTCTTTACTCCTACCCCAAGGACCACTTTTAGTCCCTTCTTATTGTCCCATCCACTTGTTAATCTTACTCCTCTGCCCACCTCTTTCCTAACTGCTGTAATTTCAGACACAGTGAGGAAGACCATTCAGTTGTTGCATGACCCACTTCAAATCACCCTCACTACCAATTTTGCTCTTTCCACTGAAAGGAAGTTTACCTCCACGACTAACACTTTTCTGTGCCTGTGTGAGATTTGTCATCATTGAGCTTGAGTAGCATGACAAGAGTTTAGAAGCTCCTACACCAATTCCACCTCTGTCCTCTTATATGAACATTACAAGCCCATGTTTTAATTTCATAGTTTGTCAGGTAGGTAATGCTATTTATCCTTCTTTGTAAAACACTCTGCTCATGCAGAATATGAGTTCTAAATAAAAGTCATGTTTTCCTCTCAGATGTATTTTAGCATGTACACATTTAAGGAGCAACTTGGGTACCTAATTATATCTCTAGTGCTATTTGAGGTGCCCAGGGCTACTGATGACATCCATGCAATGTCAGATATATCATAAAACTTAGAGTGGGTCCTAGTCTGTGGCTCTGAGCTGAGGGCCAGCCTGTGCTCCTGGCACACCTTTGCCTGGGCAACCAGGTTGCTTCCTGCATTGCTCTACTCTTACTTTAACACTGAAGCATGCCATAGATCTTCTGTTTCCCACAGAGTTATGTGCCAATGACTTCCAGGTCCCAGACTGGGTTTTACCCTAAGCATCATCTTTTATAAATGTTGCTGAATGACGCTTAAGCTGATCTTTTTGTTTTGAGCACTTACATTCAGGCTTGACTACCCCTCTGCCTGTACTAGCATCCCCTGATTATTGCAGGTAATGGTCATGATCCAGTCTGAACTACTTCACTCTCACCTCTCAGTATCAAATGAATCACTTTTTCCCATTCATAGGTTCACAACTACTCAAGATAATTTTTGCTTCCTTTGTCCTTCTGTGTAGTTGATTCTTCCTGTTCCCTGCCAAACATATCCTCCTTTCCATAGTCTGAATCCAGTGAGTCTTTTGTCTGAGTTTTATCTGCCTCGTGATAGCTATCAAGAGATTTCTGCTCTAATTGTGAACCACCACCTCTTATTCTCCTTATTCCTCCCCAATCAACATTTAACCAAAATTCCACACATTTACTTATGAAGTTCTGCACTTTTCTGCAAAATCATCTCTGTCATTGCTGTTTGCAAACACTGCCTTCTCCTCTGATCTTACTTTTCTCTTTGAGCTATTTTGTGTGGAGGTTTTTTTGGTTGGTTTTTTTTAGTTCTTCTGGGTACATTACTTCTGCCTGGATGCACCTTCCTCCTTAAATTTTTTTCTCATAAAACTCACAGCTCTACCAATCCCTAGTCTGCCACTCTCTTTCAATAACTAAAAAGAAAATCACCCTGCTATTGGCTCTGTTTTTGCACTAGTTTATTCTAAAATACTAAAATGAAACAGAAAGAGAATGCTTGTAATTTTTCTTTTTTTTTTTTTTACTACTATGTATTGCTTCATGTAACTTCCTAGACTTCTGTTTTACTTACTTATTTTTCTGTGTTTGTCTGACAAAACCCCAGCTTTCTACAGAATGAATTATAGACGTGAACAATATGCAACTCTACAGGTCTTCATGGTATTTGGAAATGTTTTCTCCTTGTACAGCCAAACTAATATAATCTCAAAACTCTGTTTACAGCACCATACATATTTATTTTTATATATAAAAATGTATATAAATATAAAAATTATAAATTTACTTATTTTAAATGGGTATGTATTTCCATGAAGCCCATCTTCTGCCTCATATAGCCTATTATTTTATTTTCAAGAGTTTTTTACATAATTTTTATGATAAACCACCTACAAGGTTCTTTTCCTTTCAATGACAATGTCTGCTACCAGAAGGTAGCACAGTCAAATTCATAAAATGCCAATATAAAGTATATTCTATTTTTTAAGAGAACATTCAATAAATAATCAAAGATCAGAATTTTTCTTTATGATGTTTCTCAAGACTTAGGATGGGCCCATGTGGAATTTTTTGGTTTTGTGTGAGCTTTATAACAGTGCTTGTCTACACGAGTGAGAATTCAGAGCACATCAGGTTTCTAGCAATGGTATCTCACATGAATACTGAGCATACTCGCTGTCCTGTGAACCTAACCTTAAATTTCAGTACTTTCTACTGAATTTCAGTGCTTTCTTCTGACCTCTGAACTTCTCAGTGCTCTGGTGAGTTAGAACCTCTAAATAGAGAAAGCAATACTCTGTTGATAAAGCTTTGTGTATGTTGTTCAGCAAGGATGAAAAATGAATGTAGCAAATGCAGTGTAAATTCATACGGGTGTGGAAATGCCCCCAGCATTGTTACAAGCTTAGCATTAGTCTAATTTCAGAATGATTGGTGAGCCTCACATTTACTTAGCCTGTGTAACAGAACCCCGATTTAAAGCAGCTTATCCTAACCTGGAATTTTCTAATGGAAAAGCTTTCTTGTTGATAACAGTTGTTGGTGTGAAAATAGAAAGCCAAAAAGATGAGGGAGTAAAAAGTTTTTACTAATTATTGAGGATTATCTGAAAACATTAACCAATTCATTAGCCATCAAGGACTGTTCTACCACCAAGAGCACTGATCGGCTGAAAAATGTTTCTACTTTTAAACTTTTTATTTTTTGTTAGTTGGAGAAATCTTCTCCCAGATGATCACAGAGGTAACTTGAGGTGCATACAATTGGTGCCTAGATTTTGAAGTGCTTTTCACCAGCAAATTCCAAGTCACTTTACAGAGGATGTAGGTATCATTATCACCTACTCAGCAGAGGCAGTGGAAGCAGAGGGAAAACATGCACGCAGCTGAGATGAGACTTGCCCAGCATGGTGTAGTGATTTAATATCTTGCCTGAAAATCCGCTTTGATATAATTCAGGAATGTTAAATACAATTCAGTTCACCCATTGCATTAGAGTACGTGGATGTGGTGAAGGGCCCGCGTTAGAAGCCTGGCTTGCAGTGTTAGTTCAGTGCAGTGAGCGTGTAGATTATTGCTGAGTAAATCATGCATCACTGATGAACAGTTTATCAAGCTTTTGATCCTCCCCCCCCCCTTTTTTTTTTTTTTTTTTTCCGGGGGGAAAAAAAAAAAAAAAAAAAAGAGTAGAGGAAAAGGCATAGCCAGCAGCAGACTACAAGGAAATCCCAGCTTCTTGGCTACCTTGGTAAAGCTAAAAATAGGAATCCATAAACTTTCTGGTCTCAGCATAAATACAACAGTGGTGAGATGGTTTAGTTCATTAAAGGATGTTGTAATATCTAATATTTACAGTAGTATATTAAAAACTTATTTTTCAACATAGCCTATCTAATAAACAGAAAGAATCCGTCACTCTCCTTCCCACCTAACACCAAATTACTTTTCTTTCCTCCTTTTATAACCTTATGGTTATGATTTAAGACAGACCTGCTTAAAGCGAGAAGTAGATGCCATTCATTTTGGGCAAATGAGGATACCCTTCCCTTCTGTAGACCTAAAATGAGAAACCTCACTGAAATCATGGGCACTTTTTGATGGCTTAAACTGAAGGCAGAAGTCAGACTAATCAGACTGTGAAACATGCTGCTGGGTATATGAGTTTGATGCATTTTTCTGTTTGGGGATGGGGGAGAAAGGCAGCAGAAGTTGAGGGAGCTGTTTACAGAAACTATGATAAAATCAATCTTGGAGTAAGTTGAGAGTTCTTAGCCCAAATGTGGAGAAAAGCTCAGAGTGATGAGCAAAGAAATTCTCCTGCTACTCAGTTCCTCAAGAGATCAAGTAAATAAAGCTTAAATGAAGGAAGTAGAGCTTTATGTTGTGTATTATCTGGAAATTAATAGGATTATATTGAGGAAATAATAATTTTCCTCCTGAATTATCCTTCAGAACCATGAAAACTGCTTTTCCATTAAAAGAGAAAAGTTGTTAAAAAAATTTGGACTTCCTGATCTCTCTCTCTCTCTCATACACACACACACACATATATATATATATATATGTAAACTGTGCACACATCAGTCTATATGCTTTTATTTCTATGCATAAGTGTGTTTCTGTTAAAATGGCAAATTCCAGAACCTTTTAGGAAAGTGATGGGTTTCTCTGTGGCTTTGTGTGTCATCCCTACAATTGCCAACTCAACTGCTGTTTGCAAAACTTTTATTGCCCATGAGGGGTGGGAAACTAGAAAGTGGACAGACCAAGTTAAATTTGGAATAGTAGCAGCTGGGAAAACAATTTTTTTTGTTCGTAAATTGAGCAAACTTCCTCTGGACATCAGCACTTTGAAAGATGTAAGTCCAGCTTGGTATCTGAATCATGCCGTCATAGCTTAATTAATGTCACTAGACCAATGACAAATTACATCTGCTAAAGATCTGTTCCATATTTGTTTGCCATAAAACAACATACTGTCGTTTGAAATAAGGAACATTGGTAACATGCTTTTAATTTCCTTTGTTTCTTGCAGGACGTTTTTTAAATTACATGTCCTGATTTAAAAAAAAAAAAATAATTAAGCTTTTGACTCATATTTTTTGAGTATTTGGGGTTTTTTCTTTATTAAAAAAAAAACAAAACCAAAAAACAAAACCCACAGAGAATTTACAGATAGATTGTCTTCCTGCTGGTGTTAGCACAAAATATATTTGCAAAGATAAGAAACATGTTTAAAAGTTCCAGGCTAAGTAGGGGGACAGTGGGATGTTGATTAATGAGACAGAGAGGCACTACCCATCAAAAGCACAGTCAAACTCCAAATAGGGAAGTGGTGTAGGGTGTATGTATTGCAAAAATGACCAAGGGGGAAAATGGCTTCCTTCTACCCTGTTCTTTGAATTATACTTTCAGACAGGGATATTATTTCATCTTGCTGATAATCATCTGGATGAAGAATTTATCTTTCCATTATTTACCTCTCTAAGAATCTGAGAATTTAATAGTAATGAAGTACATAAGCTTACTGCAGTTTTTAGATCAATATGTCTTTTATGATAAAGCATTTCAATGTGGACAGGGATTAAACACTTTTTTTCTTTTTTTCTTTTCTATGACTTTTCTGTTAATGAAAAGATTTACACTTTTTGTTCAATAATTCAATTTCTGCAATTAAACTTCCTTTTTTTTTTTTTTTTTTTTTCTTCCCTCCTTTATTTGCAGATGATGTGGAAACCTGCATATGACTTTCTCTACACATGGGGTGCCCATTATGGAGACAGTTACAGAGATGTCTTACAAGACTTGCAATCAGCCTTGGATAAAATGAAAAACCCTGTAACAAAACACTGGCGAGAGTTAACTGGAACATTGATTCTTGTGAACTGCATGGAGGTGTTACGGGCAAGTGCTTTCTCCAAAATGGAGGAAGAAGAATAAACTACCAAGATATGCTTTTGGGAAAATCTATTGTGAAACTGTACTCCTATTTGTGTTTCACTGATGCTTGCAGAACAGGACAGAATGCAGTTAGTTTTACCTGAGTTGATGTTGGGTCTAGCCCCACGGTTCTTGGCTACAGATCGTTAGAGCTTGCTAAGGGATACTGAGTAAATAAGAATGGTGGATTAAACCAGTGAGGTGAAAAAAAATGACTTGAATTCTATAGTGTAGTTTCTAAAAGGAGTTATTTCTGAATGCACTGACTTTTAGGTAGAGATCAGTTTTAAAAACAGAACTATGCATGGAAGAGTTCAGCCTATAGGGCCTAAGTTTACATTGTTTTCAATGGGGTATTAAAATTAAATATTTAATATATTATTTTAATTGGTGCCCAAAACTCTCAACTAAGTCAATGGCTGCAGAGTAGCCTAGAAAAAAAGCTTTAGAATACTTTTGTCCTCAACTGGGACAAAGTTAATCTAATGTTCTCACAAAACAGGAGTTCAACAGTTATCTGCATCTGGAAAAAATAGGTGTGTGCCGTTCAGTCCAATAGGCGTGTGTTGCTCCAAAATAGCTTCTATTGGGGTTTTTTGGAGACTGGAAGAGAAACACGCAATTTACTGGTCAAAGGTGATTGGTTTTGATTGGTTTGTTGATGTAACTCAATGAGGTTTGTGTCTCTCTTTTTTTTTTTTTTTTTTCTTAAATTACATAAGATTTTTCTATATTCTGCTAAGTATAAATTCAGGAAGCCTTCTTGGTATATTCTGTCCATCCCTCTGATAAATTGCTTATTCCTACTCTCTTGTACTAAATATGTAAATAGGGAAGATTGGCTTTGTAGGTACAAGGGCTATAGACAGTTCAAACCCATTTCTATTGATCATTTTCTTCTACCTTACTGTATGAAGAATATGAGTGATGGCTATTATTTTCTTAAAAAAAGTTAAGTGGGATGCTTTTTAGATTCATTTATTTATGGATCAATTAATTATCATTAGTCATATGTTCTAAAAAGAACCTTGCTTAGATGCTATAAATAAAAAAATCTTTCAATTACTGAGTATCTTATTATAAATACAGAAAATAATAGCTAAGGGCTATCCAACTTAATTTTTTAACATAAGATATTAAATATCTTTTTAGTTAAGTGGTAGATCTAAAAGCTTAAATCCATTTTGAGCACCTTTGATCAACATTCATTCAGAAACATCAGCAAATACTCATGATGAGCCACTGAAAATTGGCCTTCTGCCATCACTTGCAGTTGACAGGACAAAGCCAAATTCTTTCAGGAGTGCCACAAAGTAGTAGCGTTTCAGTCCAGAACCTGTGCTTCCATTGTTGCCTTAGTTGGTCTCTATTAAGAAGGGAGGTTGTGCCATTCTAAACCAAAACATTACATTTAAACATTTTTCTTCCCCTCCCCTTTCCTGCAACCTGCTTCTTTTCTACTTTCATTAAGCTTTCCCAAAGCATGCATGCACAGCTCAGGAAGGAGGCTGAGGAAAGGACACTTGCTCCAGTAATAGGAAAGCTCACACACCAAAAGACCCTTTAGCATTAGGGCATGACTGAATTGGCATTCATGCAAGTTATCTGGCTTCAGTGGACTTGCTCCTGATTTGCAGCAGAGTGAGGAATTCAGCCCACAGAACAGTAATTTGTTTTGCTGATCGAGGAAAGGTGGAGAAAAATGAGTCAGATTATCAGAGCTCCCTGTTGTTTCAGGTGCTGGCACCTACTTTATATCTTGCCCCATGCAGGTTTAAAAAAAGCTGCAGAGAGAATCTAAAATATGCTCGTTATCTGTATTTCAGTGCAGAGACCAGCTGTTCCTTCCTTCTTGCAGGTAGTGAAGCCCCCAAAAGGGGAGAAAGTATCTGTTGTCTTTCTTTTTTGTGCTGCTGGGTAAAGAAAAGGTATGCACTGGTTCCTTTTGAAATAGGCTTCTTTAAAGGCAAAATGTCAAATTCAAATATTGAAATTATAAATATTAAAAATACACATTATTAAAATAAATTCTTTAAAATAATATTTAAAATGTACCACTGCATACTCTCACAGAAATTTTTTTGTAGGTTCCTAAGACTGCTGCTGCTTTCTCCTTAGACCTTGCTCATAGCAGAGACTGTGAAACCTGAATGGGATTTTGCAGTGGTGCAAGAAGTTGCACACCATTTCCCTGCTTAAAACTGCAGGGAATTACTTTTTTTTGCTCCCTAAGAGTAGAAATACCAGAGGAGATCACAGAGCAAATCTTTCAGCTTCATCATGTTCTCTCACTAGCTGATCACCAACAGGCCATGCTCCCTTACTTGAAGCCCTGTTAAGTCACCTTTTCTTCTTTTACTCCTTTTTTTAAAATCTTAATTCTTTTTTTTTTTTTCTCTTTTGTTAAACTGGCTGCAACAGCTAAACAACTTAGCTTACTCCTGCTTATGAAGACAGATCTCTGCTTCCATCTTTTTTTTGCACATCCTAATTTCTTACCTTTAGTAAATGTGTGTTTACTACATGTCCTATTGAAAAAGAAAGTAATTTCTTAGTTCAGTCTTGTATATTCCTTTTATTACTACTAGTCAAAAGAGGGGGAAAAGCTGCCAGAAGCACCCATTCCTAGTTGTGTGGTTCTACCAAATATGAAGGACAAGCCACTCAAAGCCTTCAAAGTTGAAGGACAATCCATCTTGAGAAGGTGGTCAGTGATCAGGAATGCAGGAAGCGAAGTGCTCAGGGAGTAGAGGCTGCTGCCTGTTTTCATGGCCAGGCCCTTTCATTGCTGTGCAACAACAGTAAAGTTGTTTCTGTCTTGAATGAGAGTTGAATTTGGCCCAGTAGATTTAGCAAATATTGACTTGGTGAGTCAGTGTTCTCCTTAGCTTGCAGAATTATGCAACTGGTCCTCCAAGTATATTTCTTTAAAAGGAAATTTATATCTGTCTCTAGTTGCGCTGTACTCCAGGGTCTTTGACTGTGGGATTTGGTTGCTAATTGCACTCCCCATTTTTGCTTTAAGCTTCTGCTCATATGAATGAAATGTGCACTCGTGCAATATTCTGTTTAGTTTAGCAGCCCACACTGGATATATTGAGAAAAAAAAGGGTATTAAAACCCCATATTTTATTTAGTGCTCTAGTATTCAAAACCACAAAATGCCAGCTGAGAGTGGAAGCAGCTGCAGTCAGCAGCAACACACAGCTAGGAGCACATGGCTTTGGTAAACACACTCTGTTCTTGACCTTTTCTCCTTTCCTCCCACCCTGTCAAAGAGAGAACAGCTTTCCCATGAGCCTGCACACATACCTTCTTGGGTTTCTGTGAAGCGGGATGAGATAAACAACTCCTGGGGAGGAGACAAGGAAAAATACCAGTCCCTGGTCCTTGCCTTAAATGACCCTCTGTTTCCAGGTTTCCCCATTTCTTTGTGTAGCCTGGGGAAAAGAGCCGCGTCAGCTAGTTCCATTCCCTTTGTATATGTAGGCAGAAAAAAACCTAAAATAACCCCTTTCACCATCCTTCTAACCTCTGAATAGGTACATTTCTTAAGCAAATGAAAACCTGTGCCTGCGCTTATTGCTTTATGGTTCTACATAGCCATGAATGCTGGAAAAATAGTTCTTTTGGGTCTGGCTGCACCTGAATGGGGCAGATCCCTGCCACAGTGGGCAGAAGCAGGGAAAATCTAGCTGTCAGAAATGCTGGTTTTCAATGAAATTGGAAGCCATTCCTATTGTTACAGTGCAGAGGCCTCTCAGCTCCATGCCATTTAATGGCACAGTGTGGTGATGTATTTCTGAATTAGTAACAGTCAAGACAGGAGAGAAAAGGCAAATTATTTCTTTATTTAAGTCTTTAGATGGGTTTGGGAAAGGATTCAGTTCCTTAGATTTCACTTGCCTTTTTTTTTTTTTTTTTTTTTTTTTTGAAAGCAGAGTTTTAGGGAAGGAAAAGGACCTTTCTTATTTTTTTAAAAAACAACCAAGTACAGGGCTACTCCCTAAGCCAATCTCCAGGCAGCAGGTCAGATGCTGAGAGCAAGCTGCAGGTTGAGGGGTGTTTTTCGTGGAATCATCCACAGAAGAAAAGAGGAGGAGGAATCAGACATCCTTCTTCCTACTGAGGCCAGAAAAATGAGGAGTGGTGGGCAAGTGTCTCTTTTGTTTTGTTTGTTTGTTTTGGGTTTTTTTTTTATGAAAATGACTGATTTTCACAATTTTTTCTTGTAAATCTAAGCTGAAAAGTGAACACTAAGCAGCTCCCAAGGAGCAAGTTACAAGTCTGTGTTGATGTGCTGAGTTGACTCTAAAGGCTTATTCCTAAAGTACTTCTGGACTCAGTAAGTGCAGTAAGTGATCAAGCCAACAATGATCTACTAATTAATAAAGGCTATTGTTTAGAACTGGAGATGGTAATATCATGTTCCCAGCTAAATCCAGAGATCCTGCTTTTTCAACAGCTAATAGCTTGTTCAGCTATGGACAGATGAACCAAATAGGAATGTAAAGCTTTGCTTTTTTGTACTGTTTGTGTCATAGCTATGAAAATTACCCATGAAAAAAAAATACAATGGAGAGTAAGGGGGTTGTATTTTTCCCTCCTACTAGGAAAAGCATGCAGTAAATTGTATTCTGCACATTAGTGTGAGACACCCACCAATCTTAAATTCTTTGGAGAAGTCCTAGAACAATTGTAGATATGTAGAGAGAATGTTAGTCCAGTGTGGATGATAACCATTGTTCTTGATAGTTCCGCTGTCAATAAATGTCTACATATAGAATGGAATATAGTTCTTCAAGTAACCTGTGATTATTCTTAGTACATAAAGTGACATTTTATACTTGTTGCCAATGTGGATATATATATTATCTATTTTTTTAACTGACAGTATATATTTTTAAACAAAATAAACAAAGGAAAAAGATATTGGAATCTTGCATGGATTTTATTTTTCTTTTGTAAGACAAAGAAGAAAATGGCCACAGGGTGAAAGACTGTGGTTCTGTTAATACCAGAGAAATGAGCAATGCCTTTGTGCACATTTTTCTTCATTTCAAAATTTTGTATGTTAGAAAGATGAATGTTCATTCCTTTTAGCATGTTCATAAGCAAAAGTAATTTGCTTATATTTCTTCCTGAAATGGAAAGAACTCACTATAGAGAAGAGGGCTGTCTGTGGATCTTGCTGGGGAAGCCAGGCTTCCTCACAAGAATGTTCTTTAATTTGTTCTTTTTTTGTTGGAGAATCATGAAAGTAAGTTTGAAAAGGTGGATCTTTGTTTGAAAAGGTCAAAACTAACACAAGCTTCTGAACCTTCAGTAGAAAGAAATAATACTGCTGATGGCTTTTAATTGAACAATTATTTCAATTTTTTCAAATCAAATCGTTATTTATGATACTTTCAGTACAAATTGGCCAGGAAGACAGCCTGTATCTTCAATCCTAAGTTTATGATCAGGACTTTAATTTAAAACTAAGTAGCAGGAATTACTTTACCCACTGGAAGGTCCATCTACATATCCATTCTAAATCCTAAATTTTAAAATGTAAATGAACTGGCTTGCCAAGAGTACGGATGGCAGCACAATAGTCCCAAGAGAGCAGACAAAGACAAAGTGCTTTCAGCTCCACTCTACAACTTCAGAGCTTTAAACATTGTTTGTGGTAAATTCAGAACAAGATCTAAAATACAGCCTTGTCAAATACAATAGCCTGAGAACAAAGGGAATCAGGAGTGACAGGGAGGAAGTGAATAAGCAATGACTGTTCAGTATGTCTCCTAACAATGAAGTTGTCAGGTGATGCGTTTAAAAATAAGCAAAAGTACCTTTTCACACAGTGAAGAACAGAATATATTCTTATGGGATATTGTCAAAGATAAAAGCATAAATGGGTGCAAAAGGCAATGAGTCAAATTTATGGAAAAAAGTCCCTTATGGTTGTAGTGGTTTGTGTACAGCCACCAGCTTTGTATAACAGAGTCAAATACTGAAAATGCAGCAGGGAGAAATATTATCCTGAGATTGCTCTGTTTCTCACACTCTGCTCTGGAGATTGTAGGGCTGGAGCAGGCCTGCGCTCACCCTGATTTTCCCAGCGCTCTTAGAAACATGAGACTGGCACAGTCCTCACACATCCTGGTAGGCTCCCTTCTAGCACCCTGTCTCCCTTCTGCCCCTGGTTGAAGGAGTAGCTCATCAGTTTATTTGGCAACAACCGTGGCCCCTCTCCTGGTACATGGCCTCAGGTGCCAAGAGGAGATGGTTGGGCTGAGCTGTGATCCCCTGACCGGCTGCCTCTGGCAATGGGGTTGCTGACAAGGGAGCACAATCCTAAACTTTAGGCAGGGAGACAGCAACCTAACCAGGTTCCTCAGGGCTGGCCCTGCCCCATGGCCTTTCTTTTCTCTCGAGATCCAGGATAGCCTTACTTCATGTATCAGAAGGAAAAACATAAAGGGGAGAAAGGATGAGTGGGGAAAGGAGTTGCAGATTTTAAATGAAATCTCACATGAAAAAGCTCATTTGTTAATTATGCTTGCAAGTAGGAAATATTATTATTAGGGTCTGAAACCATTTCATATAATGCCACCCTCTATTCTTCGTACAAAAGCCTCTATTGCTATTAATAAAGGAGTTAAAAAAAAAAAAAAAGCTAATGGATGGTTTAATAATGCTGCTTATAAAACTAATTGTGTGTAACTGAAAAGCTCTCCCTGGGGTCCCATTTGCAGGAGGGTTAAATAGGATTATCAAATCTAAAAAAAAAAAATAGATAAAAAATCTCAAAGCCCTGAAGCCCTAGCAAGGAGTTGTCACAAAGTAAGAGGGAGCTGGGAAATTTTGCTGAATAAATTACAGACCTTAGTCATTAGTGCCAGGGGATTATCTCACAGAAACAGAAATCTGAATTGGCACCGTATGCCTGCTAGCATTGTTAGAGGTTTTAGGTCAGAAACCTACATACATACAAACAAGTCTTTTTACCTGAAGACCTCCAGCCAGCAAGATGACTTCAGCAGCAGTCCCTATACGCTGCACGTCAGGGTATCAAAGGTATTAAACTACTGTAGAAAAACTAAATGGACCTTGCCCTTGCCTCATTATTTATTTACCTATAAAAGGCATGTATTGCTCCATGAAGCAAAAGTGATGGTGCAGCTGAGATGGGGAGAATGAGAGCAAGCTGTGTAGAGTCCTGTGGGAGCTGTCTCCTGCACATTTCCCACTGCAGGTACTGATTAGAAGAGTTCACATCAGTGGCCCAGTTGCACAGACCCCTTTGTGACGCATGCTGCAAGCCTGCCTTTCCAGGCTTCTTTATCCCTTCAAAACCTCTTGGCCCTCTTCCCAGAGGTGTCCTCTCCTTGGCCTGGCTGCTAGCTGTTCAGTGTGGACTCCCACCCCACCTCACATCTCAGCTGTCCTACCTCGCCCACTGCTCTGTGTCCTGGTATTTTCCGAGACCCTCATTTCCTCCCAACCCCCTGGACCTTATCTTCCCCCCCAAAGCTCCTCCTAAGTTGGATCCCCACCTCAGCTCCCCAGGCTCTCTACCACCTGCAAAGCACCTCTGTGAGCTTTTCTCCATCTCTAGCCCCATGCCTACCACCCCACAGCCCTGTAGGTCCTTGCTGGTCTTTTACAAACCCTGCCATTACCGCTTGCTCATCCTCTGGTCAGCCGCCTGTGGTGCTCCCCCATTAGTGCCACAGTGGCTGAGCCCAGCCCTTTGTTTGGCTCTGTGCTCAGGATAGATTCCTGATGAGGTTGAAAACAACCTGGACACAGGCTGTCCCAGCCAAAAAATCTGCCCACGCTTGGCTTTGAAGGCAGGAGAGAAGAACATATCCAGACAAGAATCAAAAGAAAACACAGAAATGTGATAGTCCTCTCTGTTAATAGACAGAAGCCAAAGACGAAAGATAATTTTTGACCCTAGACAAAAAACACCTTCTCACAGGTTTCTGGTTTCTTGCTATTTTATACATTTAAGTTAAGGCCAGTCTCCTGTTTTTAACAGTGTCTTTAACCTCACATGTCTTTTGTCCTTTTGAAAGACTTTTTACAAATAAGATTATACTTTGGAGATTGGGTTGTATAAAGGTAAGCACTGCCGGCACAGAAACTCGGCATGTTAAGAGTCTAGGAAAAAAGCTAATGAAGCTTATGTGGGACTAGACATGCATGCCTACTGAAATTCGTGTCGCGTTACTTCACCAGAGAAGGAAAATATAACAAGATACAGGACATAGAAGATACAGTAATTAAAGCCACTAAAAGGTATTCACAGCCAATCAAAACATCTCAAGCCCTCCTCACAGTTTATTTTTGTCCAAAGTACCTTTGGAGAGGAGGGGAAGGTAAAAGACAAGAGAGGGGAAAAAGAGAGGTTATTATTACTTGGATTATTATTATTGTTATCTGTTTGTACTACATCAATGGCTTGTTTTACACTGAAGGGCTATTTTGCAGTGATCTCCAATAGTGGGAAGTGAGAAAAAGCACAACGAGAAAAAGTGAAAGTAGAAAACATTTTTTTCAAGGTCACCCAAAGGATATCTCCAGGATTTTTCCAAATTCTAGTTCAGGCCTTACCCACTGGGTGTTGCTGCATTTATAGTATCTGGCTTATCATTATGCAGTAGGTTAAGAAATACTGGTCTTTTGGCTGCAGCAAGGTTCACAGGTTCAACACAGGAAGCATTTGCAGATTGTATACAGTATCTCTCATATAACCAGACCTATATCCTTCACCTAACCAAACTGTGGGCACTCTCGGATGTTTTATCTATGCATCTTACTGCACATGGAGAAAGTACATTCCATCTGACCAGCAGTGCACTCATATGGGGGGCTGGTGATACCCGCACACCATGTGTAGATGTGGGATGGACCTTAGAGAGAGGAGATAGCCTGGATTGCAACTGTAGGCCATAAATTGTGATAAACTATAAGATTAGTTATGTAAGAGATGTTTTTGTTCACTTACCAGGGGACCTCTGAGGCAGGATGTTTTTTTAGAAATCTTGACTGCTGTAATTCTCTTATTTCAGCCTTGGCAATGTAAATATGTCCAATAAAAATAAAAGCTAGGAAATATATTTAGCAGACAAAGACATTGATAGCGGAGTTCCTCTGTCTCACTATATAATACCCAACTGCAAGTAAGACCCAAGACTGTGTAACAACCAAACAGTCAGTCTTGAGAGAAGATAACATTTAAACAATTCAAGAGTCTTTTCTGGGTAGTGTCAGGTGCATTTCCAGAATGGGCAGCAATGACAATTTTGACCACTTTTTATTAATTGAAATATTATTACATATTTTACTATGTAATTGGATAATTTCCAAAGTGAACACCTTCCTTGTAACTGTATAATTTCAGATGAACTCTCTCTAGCAGACTGGGTCTTTCAAAATAGATATCACTGAGTATAGGAAAATAGCATCCCAGGGTTGTTAATCTAAATGAGAAATCTTGAACCTTGGCCCACCTACAAGCCTCCAAATAAGGTACTGGCTTTGCATACATTTTTTTCCCTCAAGTCCAATTATTTTTGTCCTCAGGGATATCCATTAGCTTAGAATAGTCTTGCTAGCTCTCTCCTTTTTCTCATTAGGGCAGAAGGGACTCAACAAAAGATGTGTATTAGCTAAGGATACTCTGGCCCTTCATTATGTGCAGTAATAATAGTTTTCACTGTACTTATTGAAATTTTGCCTGTATTTTACTGGTTTTATGTCACCAAGTGTTACACTTTTAGGAGTGGTGTCTTGGAAAAGCTGACAAAATACCTCCCCCCAAAAGCCACACTGTTTCCCTATACTCACCTATACTAAGTGACCCATATCACAAATCTTATTTTTTTTCCCTCTTTTTTTTAAGAGGAAATTAAAATTCCAAATTTCCTCTCCTATTCTTTCCCCTCATTTTCTGTGCACCAGAGGAACACAGCATTTAGCGTACAGTATGCAAGAACAATTTTGTGGGAGGTACTTATTGAGATACTAGCAGCACATGGCTAAGATTATAATGAGCACAAAAGTGCTTACACAAATGCTAAGAGGAAGCCAGCATAGTACAGAATAATAGCCGGAGAAATAAATGCTGAGGTTAGTTATAGAATTCCTGTATGATGTTATTAGTTATGGCCCACCAACATTTTGCAAAATGCAAAACAACTTGACTTCAAAGGAAATAAACACTAATGTCAGCCGTTGTCTCAAGTCACAGACTAATAAAAACCAGAATGGCTCTTCATCGTTCTGGAGTTATTTCTTTTTTCTGTGTTTCATTTAGTGGAAGACGCCTCACAGTTTCCATGCATGAATGCAATTAAAAAAAAAAAAGATTCTGTTTTCTAGCCTTGTTTGGTTCATATACAGTTCTGGAAAATATTCCTCTGTGGCTAGTACTCTCCTCAAGAAAATAATTTCTGAACAAAATAGTCAAAGTCTAGCTTGCACAATCTCGACTGTGCTATTTGTAATTAGCTTAATTAATGAAGGAGAGGATCATATGAAAGTTTAAAAGGTTTAAGTACCTACAAAGTACCTACAGATATAGCATCAAAACTTGTCTTCAAAATTCTGTCCTTTTTTCTCTATTCCAATTGTTGTTTTTTCATTTTTGTTTACTTGTTTTTTTAACACTGATTTACTCTTTCCACCTTCTCTGTCACATTAACATCAAGACTACTTTAATAAAGATTACTTTAAAGGCAACACATAATACTATAACCCTGTCTGTCTTTCATTACTCTTCTATTACAACTGCACCTTCTTCTGCCTCTTTGCACATCTTGGATATTGATGTAAACAGTGAAAAAGCCATACTGTGGAGATTTGTAGTCTGATGCTGATAGGATGCAGCTGAAGGTCAGAAGATAATTTAGACCAATATATTTAAAGGGATTTATTACTGTGGTATTTCTAGTAACTGATCCAGAAACAGGTAGCATCTGTACTCTTACGCTAGGCATTGCATAAAGTCAGAGCAAAAAGCAATAGTCAAGATCTTCTTGAAGCAATTACAGAATTCAACTGTAAAGGGTACAGAGATGCTCTTCATCTGTGCAGAAAGGTCACAGACATCCACTAATTTATGACTGTCATAGTTCCTTTGATCATGACTGTTATTTTAATACCATTAGCTCTCTGATTCTGAAACAGTAGAGTACCATGGACTTAGTTCTCACTCAAACAAGGACTGTACACACATGAAAACTCATGATCCACTGCACAGGACAAGTCAAGGTGATTGGCATGAAGTAAGGAACAGAAACTCATGCATTCTAGCCCCAGTCATTGTCCCAGTCATTGCTTACATTGGCTTCTCCTGTGATGTTGAACACATGATAGTCAGTATTTTCCTAAGCGGAGGGTCCTGACTGACCCAACTACCTTGTTTTGAGCACTATCAGTCTGTCTGCTCCCATCACTCACTTGTCAGAGCTCACATAACCGTCAGAATAAATTATCGGGAACAACAAATGCAACCTCTTTCCAGAACTGTCTGCTTCACTAGATGCTGTGATCTACTTTTGGAGGAGGCCTGCAGTCCAAACATGCATCTCACTATCTCACTACAAATTTTTTTCATGGTCACCACCTTCTACTGGAAGAAACTTCTTTCAGACAACTGTGGTACCAGATCTTTAACTGGCCCATGCAGCTAGAATAGTGCTCTCACTTAACAGATCTGCTGGAGGGGGTACACTACAAACCCAGGGTGCTCCAGCACAGAGATTTGTCACACTGTTATATAAGGAATACCCTCCCAACTTACTTACCATTAAGTTGCACTTCATTCAAGCCAAGTCAATGTAAAATTCAAATGAAAGCACACGTTCATGTAACTCCAAAGTAGGCCACACAGTTGCACTTATTTATACAAGACAGCTGCAGGTTTGAAAGAAAAATTGTGTGCTTAACCTACTTAATAAATCAGAAATGTCTCTTTCTATATTCCTTATAAAACTGATTTTCTGTCATATCTTACCAAGGTGATATATGCCTCAATTTTCAACTGCTAGACTGTTGATCATTAGACAGATCTCATCAGAAAGCACACCTGTGTCACTGGGGCACGTTGCCTTTTATAGCCCATCTCCTCTTCAATGCCTTTCAAGGGATTTGGATAGATTTAACTCTACTCTTTAAAACTCAAGGAGGAGATTTCCAGCTGACCAGCTAAATAAGTCATTTCTCCTTAAAGGGTCAGTGCTCACAGGTATATGGTCCTTCTTTCTCCTTTGCAATTCTCTGAAAAAAGTCTGAAATGTACTAACCTGAAAGAAAGCCTACCCCTTGTCTTACCAAACTAATTTTCTACTGATTCAGCCTTCAGTGTCAGCACAGCTCAGATGTCTTGTGCAATCCCACCTTGAATCCATTTCTTAGCTAGAAGTGTCTGGCCATTCTAAATTAAAATAAGCATGGTGTCATTTTCTTGGAGAAAATTACAAGGGAAAAGAGAAAAGAAAAGAGGCTAGGGTGATGAACAATCCCTTTCTTTTAAGGATGGCACAACATATGCTAGTACAGGTATTGTGGCATGTAATCATAAGCACTCAACTGGAAAACCTTAGCTTGGCTGCCTATAGCTGAGCACTCTGCCACTGTTGCAGGGTTTGAAGCAGCAGCTGCACAGACAAAGCAGCAGAAGCAATGCTACACTGGCCATCTCAGCATCGCAGGACACAAAGTGAACACACTGAATTGGGAAGAGAACCAGAGACTACCTTAAAAATTTTCCACTTCTTCAACTTTTTGTTTTTACAAAACATATATAAATGTTTGCTTATCAAACTCACATAACTACTGATCATAAGTCAGATGCACAGCATTTGTGTACATCAGCCCAGTATCACGGATTACAACATACACTAAATGAGGCTTAGGTCCAAGGTTTTTAAAGTAGTAATAAATATATACAAATTATATAACATAACCCCCCCCACACTTTTAAAATATTTTTTGAAGTCTTGTTGCAAGTGTGCTTCAATTTTACATCAGTGACAAAAAAGAGCTAGTCACTCCCTTCGCCATCCAAAGCAGAAACAGGCTCTCCAGCACTCTGGAAGCTGTGGCGATTGCCATTTGAATTTTATTGCAAAAGCCAGCAGGCATTTGGAGACACATTATAAATGGCTTGCTGGTTTTGCTAAGCTGCTTTTATACGGTTAGCTTGTTCTGAGACACATACGTCTATGACACAGCCTAGGTAACTAACTGCAAAATGTCCATCCGATGTCAGCAGCAGAATGCCAAAAGCAGGGTAAACTGGATAAGATTTAAAAGCAATGGGCCTGAGGGAAAAGCACACTAATTATTTTTCAATAGCACTCTATTTGTTTGACCGTGAGCTCTGTTATTTCCAAACTATTCACTGATCATAAACTTAAAGTATTGGGACTTTTCACTCCTCTTACTTTTATATTGTAAAATTAGCTGTAAGTACGTTTAGAATGGTAATGAAAAAATACTGGTGTTTACTCAGCTGCTTGAAGTGTATAGAGCATGGTTCTCAAGAAGGATAAAATAAAGTCCAATGTGGAGTTCGAGCAGAAAATATTGGCACCACTTGTTGCGCTTTTGACACCTGGGCCTCAGAGTGAGCCTTTTGCACGCAGCTGGATTATACTTTGGATGCTCACTGTCTTTAGATGTTTAATTCACTCTTTGTGATGGCATTTGCCAGGCACTGAATAAAAGGAAGAGATGATTCTCTCTCTCTTTGAACAGGTGCCTTTATAGAGAGAAAAAACCACAAGAAACACAGAACAATTTTCAGAGATGTCCAGTTTGGCATAATTTTAACACCCTGGTATCACTTACCCCTTTATGGGCTTTGAACAATACTTTAGTTTTACACCATAACAGACCATAACAGTAACAGTTGTTCATTCTCCAGTCAGCCGAGGGATGCCTAACTGTGCACATACCATATGGCCACAGTACGACTTTCCAGTCTAATTAAAATGGAAAGCAAGAGAGAACATACTGTTTGTATATTCTTCATTCTAAATAGAGATGTAAAGTTGTTTAGACACAGATCAGAAATTTTCTAAGCACTCAAAGCTATGTTATATTATGTTGCAACTAAGCCAAATGACCTGACTAGACTTTTCACTGTTCATATCTGCAATGAATTTGACTCTCTCGGGTAAGCATATTTTTCTTTCTTTTAATGAAAACTACAGGTAACCTAAGTCAAATGACCTAGCCAGATTTCACCTCTTAGAGTGCTGACTTACCATTTACTAGTGTTAATTGAGCAACACAGATATAAAATGCTACAAGGCTCATAATATTTGTTTTTTACACTCAGAGATGACTGTGCAAGGTTTAAAACACCTAAAACTACACCTGCATCACCTGCAATGGTTAAACCTTCCACTGACCTCCTGTTAAGTTCTCAGTAGCAGCTCAGCCCAACCTCAGCTCTTTAGGCTTTGCCATGTTAAATATATCTTCATCATTCCTCTGTTTCTACAAGGAATTCTACTTTGCCCTATAAGCCCTGTAGGGCAGGAACCCACTCCTGTATTGTGAAGATCTTCACACCCACTTTCAAAGCACACAACGAGGAATACATAATTAAGAAGATGGATGCCACAGACTTCTATAGTGAGTGGCAGAATCATGGCAGGAGATCCAGATTCAGTTAAAACAATTCAGAATTATAGTAGCAACCATTCAGTTCAGGATGATACTGACTTTTTAAACAACAAGCATGGGCCATATGTTTTCTTATAGACTAGTTTATTTTCTTTCTTTCTTTCTTTCTTTCTTTCTTTCTTTCTTTCATACAAAGAAGGGGGTCATCTTAACTAAACTATCATGAACTTGTTTAGAGGAGGGGGAAGTTAAAAAAAAATCTAATACTTCAAAATAGCCACAGATCTTTAGAATACTGCTATTAATTCTCTTAAACTTGTTAGTTTAGACTACTTAGGTCTAGCATTCATCTCCTTGTCTTGTTACTGTTTAACTATATATTTATTCACATAAAGATCCATTTACTCCATTTTACCATTTTTTAATAACTTTTCAATTTTTCTTAATTTTATCAAAGATTTTCATTTTATTATATTTCATTTATATTGAAGCCTTTATTACACAAAGATGATAAGTACCTTTTAATTTACATGATTAAGTGTAAATTATACTTTGGTACAAACAGGATTTGAAGAAATGTGATTAACTGGTTGATTGTGCATTATTTGTAATAAATACATAAAGTTTTATTAATGCGCACTACACTCTTTAAGATCAACTTTTACACATTACTTACGGGGAAGAAAGTAAAGAAACTGAAGTTCAAAGTAACTAAGGGATGATGGACTTATGATTAAAAGTTTTCTGTCATGTATTCTCTGTTAGTTCAGTTTAATAAAATAACTACAAGCAACTTTATCAATAATAATAATATACAGCTGGCTAGTTTTCATTACTAGGGTTAATTGTTCCTTTATTAATTCTTGTTATTTTAGTCAGATAGTTTTTACATCTAACTGGTTGTTATTAAACATAGATAGAAAAGTAAGTCTCTTTCTGAAGTTTCCTATTTGGAAAATGCTGTAGCAGAACTGAGAAACGTCACAAAACTTGAACCAAAGTTGGTCTTAGCAGAATGACTAAACTGATGGACTTGAATATCATGTTTTTCAGTGCTAGTTCATTCAGTAACTTGATTGTTCTTTTAGGATTTTTGCATTGTGTTGTCATGGAGTTTTAATCTGGTCGCTGAGCCACATGTACAGGTTACAAGCTGTGCTTAATTTATAGTTATATGGCACTTTGTCAGATTCACTGAACTGAAGAGTATGTTAAGTAATAACACAAATTTGGTGCTAGCCATGATATTTTGCTGCATCTGAAAGCAAAGCCTAGTTATTACCGTATGGTTAATTCCGCAGGTGCAAGGAACCTTGCCTTCTTTTTGTGCCATAAAACACATTCAGACTACAGTCACATCCTCATAAGTGACCTGAGCCACAGATATTTTATAGGACCTCTCAAAAAAGAGACTGAAGAATATCTTTCATCTGTTCACATTGAAATAAAAGCATGTGCTGCTGTCATCATCAAAGATAAAAAACCAAGTCTTGCTTCTCAGTATGTTCACTTTGTGCTAGTCTCCTCCATCAGCTTCTTGTTTCAGAGGAAATAAATTAGGTGGGATAAATACAGATTCTGCAATGAATTAGACATAATTAACACTTTATTTCTTATATACAATTCTACATTATTAAAATCATTCCAGAATCTTTTGATAAGAAAAATCTGTAATTTCAAATAAGACAGTACTTCAAAGGAAACTACTTTGGAAGCTTTTTATGTATCTATTTCAATGCAGCTTGCAGCATTTTGTTATGATTGAGAAGTCTGGATGACAAATGTGATTTATAGAGGACTAATCAATGCTTCATATTCAAAGAATGTATATATGTGTATGTGTGCATATATAAATCGAATATTACTGGATAAATAATCCTAAATCAGATACTGAAAAAGTGCTTATAGTTCAGATCATACTCATTGGGACCATCACCAGAAAAACATTTTGTATGTTTCTGCAACAACAATCTGCTTCTTAAGGCATGGAAAAGTACTTTTAATAACAAAAGCAAATGAAAAGAGACATTTCCAGTGTGGAAGACACAGGTGGCCTAAAAGTGCTTAGCAACAGCTAGAGTTTAAGATAGTTATAATGCTGCTACGAACTATGGATCAGCCCTTCCGATTTCAAAGAATCTATGTTGACTCTCAATTAGTGAGGAGAAAATCTCATAGGATTTTGCCTATCAAGGCTAAAGTAGAATGACAATGTCTAGAGAGCAGAACAGGTCAATTAAGTCTAACCAGCACGAACAGAGTAACTGGCAGGTAGTTTTGGGATGCAAGGCCGCTTGTACCTAGGCAATTGCATCAGTAATACCAGAATGAGCTGAGTTTGCCTAAGTAAAGCTACTGGAAACACTGTATTAAGATGTATGTGTAGCAGAACTGCAAAACAGAGTTAGGAGCAGGATGGCAGGTACAGTGGTGAAAAAAAGATAATAAAAGTTGTAGACTTGAGTAGAGAATAGAGAGGGGTGGTATCTTCTGACAGTGGGAAAGCAGATGACTGGTGGTGGTAAAATGACCTGCACACCCAAGTCCCATGGGATGCTGGGGAGGTCCCTTCAGACAACCTACTGCATTTCTCATCAAGTGTATGCTCAAAAGACTTGGTATGACAGGGCAGAGTAAGCAAGAACAGACTTGCACCCTAATACTAAATGGAGAAGGGAAAAGAATAGTGCTTGTGTGTGACTTGCAAGCGTTCTCCATAACAGTGCAATTGCGACTTAATACTCCTAGTAATATAGGTGTGGCTTTTAGATAATTAAGGAATTATTAGTATCTTGGTGATGTGTTAATTTATAAGCATGATAACCATCTAAATCAGTTACCTCCCAGGTCTCCAGTCTAAAGGGTTATAGTCAGATCTTAGCAGTAACAGTTGCTTTCCATATTAGCTGTGGAGAGCCTAAGGCACAGTTAAAAAACTCTCATAATCTTGGTCTTCTTTGAACTTTCAGTTTCTAGAAGTTTATGATTAAGAATATAACATCTCTTTTAGGAATTTCTGTTCAAGCGGTTGCAAAGGAAAGGGTACAAAATTTATCTGAAGTACATATCTAAAAGCTCAGAAGCCAGAGGGTAAATATAAAGCATGTAAAATGTATTTTTCAACCTGTTTTTCTCCAGATAATCTCATCTTTTCCTGAGTTTTGTTTTACAACTATGAAACTCTTGTAATAAATAAGCGTTAGTATAGACAAGACTTGACACTTCTGATATCCTTTTAAATACGTTATGTTTCTACTGCATGGCAATAAAAGAAAATGCAGAAGCCACATAATTGTTAAATAATTGTGATGAACTTTCAGATACATTTTTAGAATTGGTAAAGCAACATGGGTGACGCTTACCTAGAAGTCAGTGAAAATAACTTCTCCAGTAGAGATTATTAATCACCACAAGAAATGAAAAAAAAAAAAAAAAAAAAGTTGTAAGATGCAAGAATATAGTCTGATAAACAGAATATAATTGCAAATGAGATATTTGTATCTAACAAAAACAGTGACTTTGGCAGCTTTGTAGAAAGATAAGTTCAAATTCAGCATTGAATTACTGGAGTGTATCAGTTCAAGCAGTAGAAGTGAATGTGTAAGCAGAGAGATGAAGAGTTTTAATAAACTAATCCTTATAATAACAGGCAAATTTTCTTTAACAAGATTAAAGACAGAAGAGAGAATGGTACATCTGGACAAAAATAGCAACTTAATTTTAGAGTCCTAAATCCATATTAAAGAGGCCCACGGGTGGAATTCTCAAAAGTTACAACATTTTTTTAAACCAAGATTTACTGATGTTAATTATTTTTGTTTTTCTCTATGGTTACAGTGATTCAAAATATGGCTTCTTATTTTTTTTATACTGTTTTACTACATCAATTCTATTTCCATAATAATATTTTAAAATATTTTATTACATTATATTAAGCTTTCATTTACTTTTAGAAAAATAATTCTGACTGTGTAAATTGAAAGTCAGTATAATGACTTGCATATTTCTCAGAGTTTTGATTCAAATCTTTAGAACTGTGGATCATCTTGTTATAGTTTCATTATGACAATTAAAATCATCATGTTGCCATCCAATACATTTCTATGTTTTAATGAAATGAAATGGAAAATAACACAGTAGGCTACTGTGACAAAAGAAAAAGCTTTTCTTTAGCATCCTTCATCCTCCCCAGTCTCCTTCCAATGAGCCAAGCTTTACAGGTGAGAATTGAGACTATTCCAGATGCCTAATTAGCCCCACAGTCCATTCAATCTTTGAGTTGCCTGGCAAGACTACCAATAATGGAATCAGTTTTGACTGATTTTTTGTTTAACAGTGATGTTAAGCTGATTATAATGATAAAGCCTGGACTGAGGACACACATGCATTTTAAATACATCACTGAATAGAGCTAGGCACAGCTTTAAGGTGGATGATTCATTTACCAAAAACTTTTTACAGAGAAATCTTGCCCTCTCCCAATTATTCAAAATTTTAGGACAAATTTAAGAAAAACGTTGATGGGTAAGAAAAAACCTCCTGAAGTATCAGAATATTTTTTGACATTTTCTAAACAGAAATAAATTGGCTAATTAAACATTCATTAGAGAAACATGACTTGCAAAAGTAGAAAAATAAGTGAAAATGAAGTGTAGGGGTGGTTTGGGTTTTTTTTAAAGTTATTAGTTTTAGCTAGAAAAAATCCCCATTTTGAGTCTACCTGAGTATTCTATTTAATCAGTCATTGAACCACAATAAACCAACAACAGAATGATTTGTAAAATGTCACTGGTAGTCTATTGCATTCTGCATCAAATATGAAGGTCTGGTCCTACTTTTGCATTTTTAAACTTGCCAGGAGATAGCAAAAGTGAGAGTTTTACCAGTGCAGTCTCAGAATACAGCTTGCATAGCTAACACAAGATCTGTCTCTCACACAAGACATTTAGAAGGAAAGATTTTTCTCTAATGTCTGTAACATCCTCCCTTTCCAAAAATCTGCCCCAAGGTAACCACTGCACCTCATTTCTATTTTTAAATCCTTCCCTGTAATGGTAAAGGAAGCATTTACACAATGCACTGCCACATGCAGTAAGGAGGGGTGATCAGGAAGAGTGATGCTGTCTCAGCTCAAGGGGTCTGTATTACAGTATTGATTTAACTGCCCAAGGTTAACACTGAGCCAGCCCTTCTGTACTGTACTCATTTTTCAGATCTTTAACTATACCACAATTTGTGTCTAAGCTGAAACCTATCCCCATGACTTACGCTGTAGAAATTGCTTACATTAACTATCATGGTCCACACTTGTGAAGGACAATTTATAAAGAGATCTTTGAATGCAATGGATTAATCAAAATACAGTGATCCATTCTAAATTGAAGACTGAGATTTTCAAGACAGACCAATGAACTATCTGGTTTTGAATCACCAATTTCAGACAAATTTAAAGGATTGTGTTTCAGAAAGCGTTATTTTAAAATTGGGCAATTTAATTCTTTAGTCTGCTAAAGAGCTTGATTGGGATTAGTGGTTTGGGTCACTCTGATAACATTATATTGGTGACATGAAGTCATTTACTGTTCTTCAGTGACTTCAGCTAAAATGAAAATCTGTTCTTTCAAGTTTTAACAAATTTCTTCCCTTAAAAATCTAACCAATAAAGAGTTCTAAGAATGTTTTCAGATAGGTTCAATTATCACCCAGTATTAAGTTTTAGAAGGCATCATACTGACCATCTTTTTGAAACTTTTTAGATCACTAGTAGCTTCGTTCTTGAGCATCTGATGCATAATACATCTTTTCACAACACTGCAAGGAACAGGGAGTTAGATTTATCCTTATTTTACAGCTGTAAAACTGATTTACCTGAGGCTACATAGGAAGCCTGGGGCAGAGGAGTGCACTGAAATTGTCTCTTCCCTTTCTCTGTCAACATAAAGCCTGGAAGACCCTTCATTTCCCTATTCTTCTCTTACAGTACTGGGAAGAGTATGACACTGCCCATTTCATCACTTCAACAGTTACCAGACATACAGACTGAATACCTAGTGTTTGACAGTTAGGATGTAGTGGATTTGGGATTTTTTCCCCTTTAGCAGCTTTAAAAAAAAAAAAAAATAAATTCTAGAGAAGTAGCATAGTAATGGTAGAAAGATGCAGGAGACAAACTATTTACCTTTGCTCTTGACAAAACCTGTGAGTTAGGCTAAATGGCAGTTTTTATTTTCTTCACTGCAAAATGGGTATCAACCAAATTACAAGTGTGTTAAGATCCAGAGTGCAATTCAGCTTAACTTCCACTGAAATAAAAGATTTTATGCACATCCTTAAAATATTTGGCTAAATTGACCCTTTAACATCACATCTGTAGTATACAGTGGTGAAGTATTTCTACAGTACTGTATATCAATCTTAAATTGTCATGTTTCTAAATATTTTATTTAATAATAAAAAAAAAAGCACCAAAATGAGCATGTAAGCAATTGATTCTTGCAGATGCATTTATATTGGGTTCAGAAAAAGAATCACTAACAAAATATTTGGGCATTATATAAAAACAATTTTGCCTGCTAAAATTCACTAGCTGTCAAATTAATATGTTCTTTTTCAGCCTTCACTCTACACAAAATTTTGTAGAGTAGTTGACAAAAAATATGAAAAAAAAGATTATGTCTAGTTTGATTTGATATGATTATAATAGGATAAGTAGATATTAAAGCTACTGTTTTTAGGGAAGATATGAGTATTACCAATAACAAGTATTTTGGAAAAAAATACTTTTGTAAAAAGAATGCAATCAGAGTACTGCAATTATCCTAAGTATCACAGTAGCAGCAGAAACCATTAAGTACTCCATTTTCTTTTCCCTGACCTATTTTTCAGTTTCACCTCAATTAAAAAAAAAAAAAAAAGTTAATTCAAATGATACTGTCAGTCTCCTCACTTTCTATTTGCATCAGTGTTTCTACCAGCAAAATACTCAACTGTGTTAAAATGGAACATAATTTAAAAAGTGAAGCATCTCCTACTGATAACTACTCAGTTTTATTGTAATACAGTGTGTTGGAATATATTACCATGGCAGGAGCAGTCAGGACACCTGGGTGAATTTGACTTGCAGGAAAAAATGTGCAGGTTTGTTATCAGGAGCAATCTACCAGTAAGTCTGAACCCACTGCTGTGGAGGCTGTGCAATCTCCTCTTCTAAAATGCCACAAACCTGGCTGGTCCCACCCTGGAGCAGAGGAATTTGGAAGATGAGCTTTTCATATGTCTTCCAATCCTGTTTTTCCATAATCTTATGATTTCTTAACATAGGAATCCTAAAATGTATTGATTGGCCTTTTAGATTTTAAGATGAGCAAAGACACTCTGGAATGAACATCCAAGAATTAAATTTTTGCTTTCCAAAACTATCCCTGTATTCATTACATGGGCACACAATCAGAGCAGTTTGGAAAAGGCTAAATTCCAAAGCACTTTCCCAGCTAACTCAAAAGAAAAGCAGTAGTTTGGGCAGGGGAGAGGAAATATCGTTTCTGTAACATCATTTCCAAAGAACTTTATAGCAGCTTGTTCTCCTGGTTTTACAGATTAGATATTAAGAAAAAAGAATCAGGTGTCATAATATGCTCTTTTTGCTAGCACATTGGCTGGTATTTTTGAAGAGTGAGAGGTTACATCTAATTGTTCCCTTAGACTACTCTGCTGTCTCTTAGATGTCTAACTCTTAGCCATTGCAAGCTCCTCTGGGACAAGAATATCTTTCAGTTATAAACATGAAATACCTAGTACAGTATTTGATTACCTTGATGGATTCATAACTGGATTTCCTAGATGCCACAGGAAGCTAGGAAATCTGCACCACAAACAGCAGCAACGTCAAGATACAAGGAAAACTAGTTCCTGGCAGCTGATAATTAAGTGAAGTTTGTACATTTTAAGCAAGTTTCCTAATCTCTGCCTAATTTTCATATTTAGTATCTTATTTGATCATTTTATTACATATCTTTCTTCATCTTATTATGGGCCTGATAATCTTTATACAGTGAAACTCCTTTAACACTGCTAGCATATCATGGTACACTTATGGGGTGGGTTGTGACTAGAACTGGCAAGAACTATACAAGCACAAAGAACTTTAAAAGCTCTATTGCATTCTTTACTGACATTTTGCTTTCATGTAAGATTTTTTTCTATATGCAGCTTCCTACTGTTTCTGATCAACTTATTGTCTTCCTGTCACTGGAAGATGGTGAGCTAGATAAAGTAGTTTCTGGCAGTCCTGCACAGACATGAAATGAGTACAGAAAGTTGCATTACATTCCCCAGGAACACGAGTTCCTGCAGACACATAGAATATATACTCATTCTCTATACTGATCTGAACAGACTACCAGTGAGCTCTGGATCAAAGCGGAGGTTCAAACAATTGATCAGTGCAAGACTGAGATCTGGGTGATGTACCTGCCCACCACTGTGAGGTACTGAAGAGCCTGGAGAAGAGTTTTTAATTAAAACCCTAACTGCAGCATTTGCAGGATGCTGTAGACCAATGGATGGCCTCTGGCATACCACATAACAACAATAATCCTGTGTTTCTGTGCAAAATGCCACATATACCTGTGTTCTTAGCTTTGCTATGGTAGATTTTCTTTCCAGTTAGAAAGACAGTGCATAAAACAATGTATTGTTTTCATGGATTCTGCAACACATTAACAATAGTTTCTTCAGTTTCTTACAGTGGTTATTCTTTGCCCATGCTCTACTTTGTTATATTTGTCATTTTATAATCACAGTAAACCACAGTGGCATACTTCAATTAGCTTTCTTCCTTTCAGGTGCTTGATGTACAATTTGCCATATTACCTGGAGTAAATTGCTTACAGTGCAGTGTTTCTGCAGTGCTGAAATTAAAACCTTCATGGTTTTTAGCACGTAGCTTGGTTTCTGAGAGTACTAGGGATAAATGCAGAATCTAGATGAAAGACTTGAGGAGCTCGAAGTCAAGTTGCTATGTTACATCTCATGCTCAGAAATAAGCTGAATGTTTTGAAGCCAACATTTTGCCCCTGAAATCACACTGACACAGTTTATTGCAAATTTTCATGGCTTCCTAGCCATTAGAGGAAAAAAGAAAATTGAAGCAGAGAAAGTCATTTCCCCTTTTCTATCTACATTCAAATGTTACAGCATAAGCCCATAATCACAGGTCACTTAGCAGCTAAAATCAATACAGTGCTAACTAAGCAAAATTTGAACACCTAAACTCTGAAAACCAAATCCGAATAAACCACAGTTTTCCCAGGTATCCTAACATCATTGAATCCATGGGAAATCAGGAACCTCTGTGCTTAAAAATCAATGATGTAGTACTTTATCTTGAACAATAGCATAGAATTATCTTGAAAAAAGTGTCAGTAATATGAAAAGACAGTTATAGTTATTTCTAGCACTCTTAAATTCCTGGGGTGGAGTATGCACCAACATATATTGCCACAATAAAAGACAGCAGACAGATCTTGAGTGGCTGTAAGTGTGCAAGGTAAAGAAACACATAATTTTATTTCCTCATTTTGCTTGCTTGGCTTTTTCAGCTGTGCTGATTTTGTCTGGGATAGAGTTAATTTTCTTCCTAGTTGTTGGTACAGGGTTATGTTTTGGATTTGTGATGAAAACAGTGTTGATAATACAGGGATGTTTTAGTTATAGCTGAGCAGTGCTTACACAGCTCAAGGCCTTTTCTACTTCTCACCCCACCCCACCAGCGAGGAAGCTGGGGTGCACAAGGAGTTGGGAGGGGACACAGCTGGGACAGCTGACCCCAACTGACCAAAGGGATATTCCAGACCTTATGACATCAAGCTGACCAATATAAAGCTGGAGGAAGAGGAACGGGGAGGACATTTGGAGTGATGGCGTTTGTCTTTCCATATGAGAATTATGTGTGTAGGAGCCCTGCTTTCCTGGGGATGGCTGAATACCTGCATGTTGATGGGAAGCAGCAAATGAATTCCTTGTTTTTCTTTGTTTGTGTGAGCAGCTTTTGCTTTACCTATTAAACTGTCTTTATCTCAACCCACAAGTTTTCTCACTTTTCCTCTTCCAGTTCTCTCTCCCACCCTACCAGGGAGCAGTGAGCGAGCAGCTGTGTGGTGCTTAGTTGCTAGCTGAGGTTAAACCAGGATATCAGTAAAGCTATAAAACTTTATCTCTTCAGGAATAATGAGAAACCAGATAGACAACAAGATGGCCCTGTATGAACACTCCTTTCATCTACTTAGTGCTACAACAAAAGATAACTTTTAAGAGGATGGAGTCTTTCAGTCAATACCCAGGATCCAATTCAAGGCATAAAAAACACTTCTCAAAAGTCTAAATAGATATAATGCTGTATGACACTCCTAGAGAAAGAAATTATATTGCACAATTAAGTGAATAATTTTGGTACTGATTTAAAAAGAAAAAAATCCAAATTAATAAAGCAATGCTTCTCCCAAAACAGTAGAAACTTTTCTGAAGGGAACATCATTCTCTACAAATCCTAAACTTTTATCTAGATTCAGGTATTTTGAATCTCCTGATTTGATAAAGTAGCAACAGCAGAAATAAACTTTACCAAAGAAAAGGAGACAAAAAAAACCTCATCAAAAAATCCATCCAAGCAGCTCTTTAAGAAAGACTGTAAAGAAACTTGTAAATGAAGCCTTACACTAAGAATTTGTCAGAGTTGGGGTTATTACACATTTATACAGCTATTAGCAGTAGCCTCTAAAACGAAGTCTAAAAACTTAAATGCAACTTAAGTCTATGTCAATATGAGCTTTGTTATAGCTAGTCAGCAATACAGTACTGTGTTTAGTTTAGCCATAAATGTATTTCGTTGATCCTAACACCAAACAGCATATAGAATCATAGAACAGTTAGGTTAGAAACTACGATCATCTAGTCCAACTGTAAACCTAGCATTGCCAAGTTCACCACTAAAACATGTCCCCATGTACCACATCTACACATCTTTTAAATACCTCCAGGGATGGTGACTCCAGCACTTCTCTGGGCAGCCTGTTCCAATACTTGACAACCCTTTCAGTGAAGAATTTTTTCCTAATATCCAACCTAAACCTCCCTTGGCACAACTTAAGGCCGTTCCCTCTTGTCCTACCACTTATCATTTGGGGAGAAGAGACCAACACCCATCTCACTACAACCTCCTTTCAGGTAGTTGTAGACAGTGATAAGGTCTCCTCTCAGCCTCCTCTTCTCCAGACTAAACAACCCCAGTTCCCTCAGCTGCTCCTCATAAGACTTGTTCTCCAGGCCCTTCACCAGCTTTGTTGCCCTTCTTTGTACATGCTCCAGCAACTTCTCTTGCACTGTGTCTCAAAAAGTCTTCATTGTAAATGAAAAGAAACCTAATCATTTTATAATTTATAATTTCTATTAGAAGTTGCTTTCAAGGGACAGCCCCTTGTACTTGTCATTCTGTCTGAATTATTCCATATTTATTAAAAAAAAAAAAATCTGCTCTTTAGCACATTATGAACACAAAAGCAAGTTGCCCTTTATTAGCATGGAACATAAAGAACATTGAATCTCCATTTTCTTTTGCTGCTTTTTGATTTGCCTCTATTTTGTTACTATTTCATTATTTTCTTGTGGCAGTAAAAATGTAGTAAACTTAGTAAAATGTAGTAAACTTGGTAAAATGTAGTAAAAGCACTCCTTATGACTTGTTTTTTGTCATCACCAGCTTATTAATGGCATATAAAGAAGAGAAACTAAACTTTCTTCTCCTCAACACTACATAGTGCCTCCAAATACTACAATGAAACCCCAAATGATTAAGAGTATGTGTCTTAACAGCTCTTACAGTTTCAATTAAAGATAATTAATTCTCTTCATACAAGTTCTTGAGACTTAAAGAAGGGACTGTGCTCAAAAACTTGTCTGAAAATAGCTAGGCATTTCGCAGCTGGTAAAACAATTAATTCCTAGATTAATATCAATTTATTTTGAGCATTGTATTTCTTGCTGTGTGTTCTGAGAGTTAACTGAATGTCATAATTTCCCTATTTGCAAAGTAAGCTTGATATAATCTGCCTGATAGTGGTTTTACAAGATTACTACACTGACCACAAGTTATAATGCACTGTAGAAGAACTAAAGGTCTGTGCTTTGCAGGAGACCAAAATCATTATTTCTCTTGTCCTAAAAGCAATTCCATGAATCAAAGTGCTTTGTGCAATCCTGAAATGAAAAATGCTCCATAAAAAAGTTATTATTATGAGTTTCGCTTCAAAGCTGTTAAAAGCTCGTATTTCTTTTGGATAGAGGTGGTTGTGAGATTTTAGCCATAATGCAAAAGAAAGTGCCTCACACTCTGTTGAACTTAATATCTGTTGGCTGGAATTGGCATAGCTCCCTCATAGACCACAGTTACCTCCAGAAAAACGATTTGTTCAGTGAAAAATTTGAAAAATACATGCAATTACATAAGTAGACATATATATACCACACTGGGACTTCAGCAACATAAACCAACATTTTCCTTACAAAACAAGATGGAATAGGGGCATATAAGAATTTGACCTTTACCAATACTTCTGAAGTTTTATTTTGAGTACTGGTCATTAATCACATGCATTTTTCTATTACTGAGTTTATCTATAGGCTCCAAAACCATGGAACCTCACAAGGATTCCATATCCTATACGTGTTTGCCAGTGTATTAGACCCAAAGGAAAACAAATGAACATCACATTGATATTAAGCATCCATTGATTTTGATATGTGATTTTAGTCCCATCAATTTTGTCCACAAAATTTATTGGAACAGACTTTTTTTTTTTGTTTAGACAAAACAATAACGTTCACATTTTCCTTCAGGGCCAATTGTTATATGAAGGCTCTGGAGCATTGCTTAGCAAATTAAAGGTATTTTTTTCCTAGGAGGCTATAAAATTGTCAGTTCTAGCCGAGATGTTTCTGAAACAATCTCACTACCTGATGTTTAACCTTTCACATACAGTCACTGTACTCTGTATGATCTGACTTGCTTTAATCATCTCACTCTCCAAACAGTGTTTTGGTTAAGCATTACCAGTCATGGAGGTCTAAATAGTCAGTTCTTTGCTTTTTATTGCAACACCTCCACATATGTCAATACTTTACCTAGAAAATTTCTGTGAACTTTTCTAAAATTTATAGCGATTAACTTCAGTAGCTGCAGTTTTGAATTGCAGAGTTACAGATATAAATTTAATCCCATGCCATGGCTCTGAAGGGTTACTGTGAGACACGTGGCTGTCTGGGCATGAGCTGGGTCCCAGGCACCCACAGAACTGGGCAAGGGGACCCTTGCTTTGCTATCACACCACCTCCCCGCCCAGCTGCTGCAGGGCCACAAGATTTGTGACCCACACCAAACAGCCACCTTCTGTCAAGGAAAACATAAACCCTTTTTTTTTTTTTTTTTTTTTTTTAAAAAAAAAAAAAAAAAAAAAAGAAAACTCAAGCATGCAATGGTACACATTTTTCTTCTAGCAACTAAGTGCAAGCCTGGCCATTCCACAAAGAGATTTCACTACGAGAAGGAGGTAAGTTCTGGAAAACAAGCTGTGTATTCATATTGCAACTTTCCTGCTCCAAACCTGCTTTATTGCACAATGGCTGTTCCTACAAACATTGCTTGCAAACTTTAGTTCAAAGCTAGTCAGATAGACTTTGTGCTATGTGAACATCTTTGCATAGCAGACTAAGGGAAAAGTTCCAGGAGTCAAGGGATACAGAAGCTGCTGCCCCATTCCTCAGGCAGTATCTCACTGATAAATGAACAACCAGTGTGCTCCAGCACTAACCCAGGGAGAAAAAAAGTCTAGCGGTAGAAGAGGAAAAACTTATTTGAGGGTGACAGAGTGCTGGAACAGTCTGCCCACAGAGGTTGTAGAGTTCCTTCTCTGCAGGAATTCAAAACCTGACTGGATGTGATCCTGTGCAACATGCTCTCTCAGGGTGGTTGGACTAGGTGATCTCCAGAGGTCTCTTCTAACCCCTACCATTCTGTGATTCTGCAAAGAAGGAACCTGGCAGTCTTGCCGAAAAAGGACTTCTTGTATTGTTCATGAGAACTCAAAAATAAGCAAACTTATCACTTGCTGATATCATCCTGGGCTAACAAATCTGTGGTAGGGTTCCTGTATAAATACTACAGGACTTGACACTGGTCCTTCATTCCTGTGCGGTGGCCTCTGCCTTAAAGCAGAGTTTTATAGACCGTTCAGAGCGTCAGACAGCATCAGTTACAAAGAAATACCACTTATTAAAAACCTGTCCTAGAGCACTAATTCATGTGGAAATGTTCCTTTCTAAGGGGAGCTCTGGGCTGGGTGATGTGGTGCCGGTGTAGCCCATCCTGGAGTGTCCCGTGGGCAGCAGCAGGTTATGAGCACCACGAAGGACCAGCCACTGCCTCAGTGGGAGGTGGGGAGCAACCTGAAAGCTACTGCTGGCCTGGGACCCCCTGTGCCAAACCATCTTTCAGAGTTATTACTGCAGCAGCACGGTTAGATTATCTAAAAATGTGGGGATTCCAATTATGTGCTCAAAACCAGTAATATCTTAGTCACTGTAACCAGAAGACTTTTAAAACATTTCTGTGCAAGATACTTTATTCATGCCAAGCTACAGCACTGTAAACTATAGCTATAAACATCCCCTAACCTTCCTGTGACACTGCCTCTGCGGTAAGCTAGACTTTCTGTGGACTCAATTTAAATGCAAGATAAGGGAGCAGCTGAGACTGAAACTTCACTTACGTTTTCTTATTCAAAAGAATTCCATAATTGATCTCTTAGGGGGTTGGGAAAGCAGGGATTACCTGTTTCTGAGGTCCTAGAGATTTGTCCATGTCATAGCTTAGTTTTGCTGCTTCTTTAAAAGGTAACACAAAGCTTTTGGATATCAGCTCCTGCATAATGATCTCCCCAATGGCAGTCTCTCTCTTGGGTAACAAAGGCAATGCTGGCATTGCTGCAGAGTCTTCTGAGGGCTTTTCTTTTTTCCAGTCCTAATGAACACTTTGTATTTTAGCTGTCTTTGCTCTTCTTTTCCTCTAGGAGTTTTCAAAATTATCTCACAATGAAGTTTTACACAGATTCAGCACCAGGTCTTTAAATAACAGGCATCTACTTTTGTGAAAGAAAAAAGCACCTTTTGGTACCTTTTTTTTCCCCCCAAGTATTAAGGCTTATGGGTGCTTGCTGCAGGATTTAGTATTTATGACTTCTGTTAGGAAAACACTTCATTTTTCTATAGCCCTCACATCCATTCATGCAGAGCACACTAAGATTTCTTTTGAAAATAAAGGAGTACATAAGCCATACATTTATAATACACTAAAAATACTCCTTTCTGGTTAAAGCACAGGTATCAGTTGACAGAAAATGGGAACACTTTCTCTGTTCACCAAAGCCCCCCTCTTTTTTATTCAAATTGTGAAACAAGACTTCATTCTGTATGTGTTGCAGGATTAGCAACATATTTTAAAGGTAGATGTAGATTTATACATATCAGTCAAATTCTAGCTGTAAAAGTGACTTTCAGGGACCTGAGATAAACAGCTGTCTTAAATCACCCTATTGCTCACTGTTCATCAACACTGAAGAACGTTGATATTCCTAACCCCTTTGCTCATTTGCATCTCAGTTCCTTTTGTAGCACCAGTTCCTTCTTTCTTTTTGTCCCCCATAATTTTCCCTTGAATTTCTAGTCAACCTGTTGTTCTGGCATTATGAGCACAATTTACTTATTTCTCCAGAATACAGCACTGACTGTCATCCAGACTGAGCAAGGAAAAGGGTAACAGGGGAAAGAGGGTTAAACTGGGGTGCTGGTAAGATACCCCAAGTGGAGCCAGCACCCCTGCCTGTGAGCACTGACTAACCTGGTAGGGCTGGAAGAGTGACAGATGCGACTTCCTCTCCTGAGAGACATTTGAGATTTTTTTTCATGAAGCATGATGTCATTCTCTTTCTTCATCCCTCCCCTTACATTTCAACCAATGCAATCTTTTAATTTACTTTTTCATTCACAAAATGTTTCCTTTCCCATGGTCAATGTTTCTTGAAAGTTAACACTTCAATATCTTCTCATCTGCACAGTTAGAGATTTCCTTAGACAGTCTTCTAGCACCATCTGCAAGAACTGTAGTGTCCTGGCTCTATTATTACAATTTTAATTATTTTCTGTTCACAGGTGGTGTACATGTTTCCTGGCCAGTTTTTGAGCAGAGAGAAAAAATTTTTACAGAATCACAGAATGTTAGGGATTGGAAGGGACCTCGAAAGATCATCTAGTCCAACCGCCCCCTGCCAGAGTAGGAACACCTAAATGAGATTACACAGGAAGGCGTCCAGGCAGGTCTTGAATGACTCCAGAGAAGGCGACTCCACAACCTCCCCGGGCAGCCTGTTCCAGTGCTCCATCACCCTCACTGTAAAGAAGTTTCTTCTCAAGTTTAAGTGGAACCTCCTTTCTTCAATCTCAGCTTAACTCCACTTTAAGGACAAGTCTTATTATATGATCAAATCTTGAACTGCACAGGAAAAGAAGGTAGAAAAAGAGGAAGGTGAATAGAAGAAGGGGGAAAACACAGGAAATGAGGAAAAAAGTTACAAGATAAAAAGGCGAGAATAAGTATGAAATGGAAAGGTGAAAAACCCCCAATATGTTTTAATGTTTAATGGAATAAGAACATAAGTCTGACCTACAAAACCTACTGACACATCCCATCCAAATGCAAGACCCTTGCACTCCAAGGCAGGAGGCATGTGGAAAATCTATTTCTAAGTGATTTTCTAGTACATGACAAACGCTGCTGCAGTTATGCTACAAAATCACTTTGCATGTACTTCCACTGCTTCAACAAACAGGCTACTGACCAAGTTCAAAGGAGTGATTGTCGGACGGGCAGTGAAGATTGAAACTTTATGAGGAAGAAATGTTTAGATTACATTGTATTGCATCATATACTTAATGATTGTTAAAAAAACCCCAAAACTCTGGCAAGATGAAAAAGCAAGCTATGAAGCGTTAAGTCTCATTGTCTTTTCTGCTTTGCCATGGCTTGGCTAACTTTCAGCTACCTGCTAGCAGTAATTGAATACTCAAATGAGGCTGCTTGTACTTGCTGAATATACTGTTTGAACACCCTTTTGGTATTGTGAAGTGTCAGCCAGCTACTGGTGAGGCTGAAAAACCCTGCTGTTCCTGGTGCCTGCAGGAAGGCACAGAAATTCAAGGGAAGTTTAGAATGACAGTGGTTGAAACAGAATAGTCCCCTTGCTACCCTTTAGCAGCGTGGGCTTGTTGCCAATACAAGGTAAGCTTTGTCATGATATGCTGACTGGAGCTGGGACCAGACAGTGAAGGAGCTGAAGCCTCAGCTTCGGTTTTAAACAGGAGGAATATTATCAACTCAAATTTAAGGTTCTGACCCAAGAAAATCTAAGCTATATTCTAAAAATACAATGATTAGAAGGCTAGAAGTACATCAGAGAAGAAATACCCTAGCCTTAAAGCCTACAGAGTAAGGCACTCATGTGAGTATCTTGTATCTTTTTTTTTTTTTTTAAATTAAATTATTATGTTTTAAAATCCAATGATGACATCATACACTCCTGTATCCCCGTGGAGCATACGCCTTAAACAAGGTCTTTTCTCTACCAGGTAAATGCTCTGAGTGTTAGCCTGCAAAGTCAAACACACAGGCATTCTCCAACACTAACTTCATGCTGATTTGTAACTGTGCTAGAGGAGTTCCCCTCCAAACTTGGACTCTTCCCTCTTTGACCTCTTTAAAGCACACCAGGGCCCTTTTTGCCCCTTTCCCCACCCAGGAAGCAGCTGCCAGTTACTTGTGGCATTCAAAGTTTAGTGATAAAGAAGGGGAAAGGTGTAGAAAATTGTCACAGGGAATCTGGCAAAAGTTAGTATAGTTGGAGGGGATATATATATATATATATATATATAGTGCACCACTTTGCACACCCCACTGCTTTATTTCTAAGCAGTAAAACATCTCCAGCTAAAAAACCCCACAAAACCAAAACAAAACACAAATCAGTTTTCCTTGCAGCAGAAAATTATTTTATTACAACATGGCAGCCTCTCTATGTGTTGGGGAAGGGTGTCAGCACCAAGAGTTCTGACTTCTTGGTGCTAATCAGCCCTCTGAAATTGATACTTCCTGAAGAAAACTACTCAGATTTTCTCAATTTTCTTTTCCTTCTAAAATCTTCATGTTTTTTCCTGTCAGATATCTGTACCCTAGTTTCTTTCTGCTCAAAACTACTTACATTATTATAGATAGGATATCTTTGGTCAAGAGCAAAGTTCATCTGACAATCCCAATGCATTTTCAGTTAATTCAATTTCTGAAAAATTTAATGTCATTGATTTTCACATAGGATTCCATTGGTCAGCTGACTAATCAATATGTTATGCTAACTCTGTTCATTTATAGCCTGACTTAAGAAGAAATAATAATCTGAAAGATCTTCAAAATATTTTTCAAGAGTTAATAACTTCTCGACAACAGTGACAAAAATTACAATAGAGGCAATGTGCTGTTTTGACAAGTGCAAATGATTTGAGTTTAGAAAAGGTACTGCAATCCAAAATTATAAGAAATCCATAACCTCAAAAGAGATCCCTAAACACCACATGATAAAAAGCAATCAGGAAAAAGAAAGGAAAGGGAAAAGAAAACAAAGAAAGGGAAAACAAAGAAAGAGCCTATATTATTTTTTAATTTGAAGGTTTCTGTCTCTGTTTCTGGAAATGTAACGTGAACACAGAGTGAGTTTTCAAACTTTCCCATGCAGGCCTAGAGATTTCACCTAAATGAAAGCAGTCAGTCTTGCAATCAGCAATCTTGAAAAGACAGGTCATTAACTTAAACAGCAAATGTCAGGAGACTTCAGCTTAAAATCACAAAGCTGGTAGTGCAGAAAGGCATGTTCCCTGCAAATCAAACCTATAGAGTTCAGGTACATTTGGGTTCAATGGTCTTTATTTTTAGCACAAATCTATTTAAAGAAATAGCTTTAAGTGTATTGGGATAAAAGTCACACACCAAAAGGACAAGAGTGGTGTAGAGGAACCCTTCAAGGCCTGTGGTAAACTTCACTCACCATCAGCCTTGGGTGGCAGCACAGAATTACGCTACAGCTGTGCCATTGGAGGTTACCACTGCAGCTCCTCATGTGGGGTGATAGTGGGAGGGACCCAGAAGTTTTGGATAGCAATGAATTATTTTTATTTTTTGCAAAACTTTAAAATTGTTGATGGGTTCTCCAAACACTGTAACTGTCTGAGACTGGAAATTCCCAAAAAGTGAATTGAAGGTAGGCAGTAATGTTCATATAATGAATAACCTTGAGCGTGACTAGGAGAATGTCAATGAACTTTGTGTTAGAAGGGAGGCACAAAACCTGAAAAGAGCAGGAAAGAATATTAATGCTCAACCATGTAAAAAGTTCTCATCAGACATTACACTACCCTAACTCAAATTGTGTAGAAAATTATTACTATATTACTTCAGTTACAGTAGCCATTCTAGTTTTACAAGTACATAAAACACAATAAAAGGCTACAGTCATTTGTAAATTCCAACCAAGTCCCTTGCATGCAATTTATAGTACTGCACACTGTGATGAAATAAAAATATATATAATCTTTACAGAAGGAAAATCTATTTTTTCTTGAGAGAAAAATTAGCTTATTAACTGACAGCCAATACTTCTGAAAAAAACTACTTGTTAGTGTTCTTATAGTATTCATCAGATTCCTTTGTACTGCAGCTCCCAAATTTCTGTAGTAGAGTGAAACAACAAATAACAGTTTATGCTTCCATTGCACCTTGTCTTTTGTTGCAACTTGTCTATGATTTGCATTAATTAAAATTCCAGAGCTTTGCTGGGAGGTAAGCAAGCACTATGGTCTGGATTCAAAAACTCACTAAATGCCAAAGCAAAAATCTCCTACTGGCTTACTTTATTAGAGCATTTTTATATCTGTGCCATAGACAGCAAAGATGATTCTTTGGGTTGGTCTGTACATGTCAGGCCTGGTAAACATGAATTTAGGCATAATAATTTTTATATTTTTGTACCTTAGAAAAAGTACATTCTCTCTGATTTTATTTTTATGTTTTATTTATTTTAAAGCAGGATAGGCCAATACCAGTCAATCATTTTGCTGTGAAGACTACATCTTGGAGAATCATAGCAACTGCAAGGCGAGTTACTGCTTCCTCCTAGAGTTTGTGTGTGCTAGCTTGATATCTGCTAGAAACTTCCCAATTAGTTTCTACAGGAGTTACCCAGCTGGCTTAACATTGAAGAAATAGCATAATAATAGCATATAATCATGGTACTACTCCTGGAAAACTAAGGTAAATTAATAATCATTTGGATACTTCACACATTTCACTTGTTAGAATGCTGCTGCTTTTGCTACTAAGGTTGCTTTGCTGCAGATGAATGAACATGGGTATGGTTTAGTGCCTCTAGTTTAATAACAACATATGTTGTTCTAATTAGTATTTACTAGGTTTGGGTATCTGTTCAGACTTCATGATAATTTTCTTGCCAGAACTATTCTAGATAGTAGAGTCTTTTGTAACAGAGTACGAGACAAACATTCAGAATCTGAAAGACACAACACCAATATATCCACTTGCATGTAGTAGAATGGGAACTTATGTGGAGGATAAATCTTGCATAAATGACAGTTTTCCTTCATGAACTGGAATGGCCTCTTCCCCAGGCAGTTGATTAGAAAGATATAATCACTGTTTCTTCACTTGCTTTAGCAGATATTCTGAAAAGGTCTTGAAATATTTTAAAGCCATACACCATAAAGCATACTGGTGATATGCAGTAGAAGAATAAGGAACATACAGGACTTAATGCTACTGTGATAAATATCTTATTGTCTACATTAGCTGCTGGCTCCAAGCTGTCCAGATGCCCTTGTGATCAAGACTCTTAATAAGCTTATACTGGTTATATTATTGTTGATTGCCAGTAATTTCTGTTTTTTCAAAACTTCGCTGTGATAATCACAGAATCACAGAATATTAGGGATTGGAAGGGACCTCAAAAGATCATCTAGTCCAATCCCCCTGCCGGAGCAGGAACCTAAATGAAATTATACAGGAAGGTGTCCAGGCGGGTCTTGAATGTCTCCAGAGAAGGAGACTCCACAACCTCCCTGGGCAGCCTGTTCCAGTGCTCCGTCACCCTCACCGTAAAGAAGTTTTTTCTCAAGTTTAAGCGGAACCTCCTGTGTTCCAGCTTACACCCATTGCTCCTTGTAACAAGGAGCTTCTGATAAGATCAGTATGACCATTATAGCAAAACCTGAAAGCAACAGTGAGAGAGCCTAACGTGTCAGAGAGCAGATGAAGTACTTGGCCTGCTGATCCTGGCCATAAGGTGACTTTCTTCCAATCGTACATTATTCCCAGAACACTGATGAAAAGAATTAAATCTAGAGATGAATTTTCGGTCAGACTCCAACAAAATTCCCTTATATGGATCCTAAAATCTCAAGGTTTTGAGAAACACTCATCCTTATCTTAATTTGGTTAGAAAGTTTAGTGGTTCTCCATATCACGAAGGGCTTAGGAGCTTTGGGGAGAGGGGGAATAAAAACCAAAACATGCAATCAGCAGCAACAGCAACAAAACCTTCAAACCAAAATGCCAACCAATTTTTTCTTTAAAAGTCAGCATGAAGTCAGACATAAACTGCCCCAGAATTTTTATCGAATAGCACAGATCACAGGTTTTATTTTCTTTGTGTTTATCTGTGACACAATGCTCTTCCTGAAATTCCAAAACTGTCAAACCTAAAAGCAAGATTGTTCTGAGGTGATCAGGGCACACTGGCAGTACTCTATTGAAATTAGTGGATTCTTATTCTTCTCACTATCTGACTCTAAGAGCTATCATAACTTCTTCCAGATGCTCGTATTTAAGTAGACCTCTAGTCTCAGCTCTCAAAAGGACTAAATGAAAAGTTTAAAAACTGGAGAAAACACATAATTTTTTTTGTGAATATATCATGGGCATCTCCTCTCTCTCCTTTCCTGACACATCTGCTTCCCTCCAAGTGGGTAACGCTCTGGCTGGAGAGGTTTGCTCACACAGCTGAGCAGCACTTGCTGCCAGCCAGAGATGACTCATCATGTGCCCTGAACAAGCCCCAGCCTGACATCTCCATGCAGATGTCCCAGTGAGTGAGCGCTAGTATTTTGTACTGTTTTCAGCCCTCAAAGTTGACACTCAAGCTAAAAAAGCACTCAGGTTTAGCAAGAAGTGCATGCATAGTGAATTTCCCTAATTAGGGGATGAGTGGGTATAAATCAGCTAGTGACCTTTTCAGTCTTCTGGGAGCATCACTAGAGCAAAAGGTACTAGCTAAGCCTAGAAATACATTTCTATTCTAAATATATGTTCTTTCTCTGACCCCTCCTAAACCTGCTTTCCAGATAAAATAAAAAGCCATCTTTTTTTTTTTTTTTTTTTTTTTTTTTTTTTTTTTTTTTATAACCAGTTCCCCTGGAAATTAAGGGTTAGATTTGACATTATCTAGAAAAGGAATTTGAAGCTCTCTCTGATTTTGAATAAGAAGATTTAAATCATTGCAGCTGAGGCAGATTATTGCTTGTATCCTTTTATGAACAGGCAGAGCATGAAAAGACACTTCTGTACAGCAAATCCACGTAGTGAACTATTCCTTTTGACAACTCACACTGCTTCAGCCACTTGGATTACTTGCTTGTGTGACCTCAGTCACACACACATACGACAGAGCCCAAAATAGATCCGGAAGATGAGTCATGATGGTCAGGAAGGATTTCAAAACAAATGGACCTATTTACTCTAGCAGCTGTCTCCTGAAGCTAGTACTATTTTACAATAGAGTTACTGATTTGTTCTCATTATCTGCATCTGAGAAGATAATTTGTTTTTGTTCTGGGTTGGGGGGAGTTGCATCAGGTAATTAAAACAAGAATGCAGTTCTTCAGAGGAAACCTTTCAGGAATAAATGTGCCACACATTCTGGATGATCTAAAATGGGAACATCATAACGAAGACATCCTCTACATTGTAGGGATTTTATTTCTTGCTTTCCAAATGCCATGCAATTGCACAGCAGGTTAGTTTAGCATTGGGGAAAGTATGAAATACAATGTTTTCCTGTTGCTGCACTAGGGATGCTCCATGCTTTCACCAAATCTACTATGCAATATGCATGCTAACATGTTAAACTAGTTGGTTATATCTACTTAATATGGTACCAGTGCTACATGACTAAAATAAAAGATCCAGTCACCAAGTGTGACTATAGAAGTTTGTATGGAATTGTTTTTCAGGTAGACCTGGCTCTGGTCCAGCACAAATCCTAATGCCTTCCAAAAAGTAACAAAAATTTAAGCTAGCAAATTTCTCAACTTGGCCTTTTGACCTAACACTATTTGTCTTTGACTAGCAATAATCTTGCACTTCTTTTAAATAGAATTCTTATTCTAAAACAGCTCTCACAGTTGACTGTCAAACCCATAATATTTCAGCAAGTCTAATCATCATCTTAATATGATACTACTTTAATCCAAAAGCAAGATGATGCTTAATTTTTAATTACTATTATTATTATTTTTAACAAGTTCACCCCTAAAGGCCTAAGCCATCTGCTATGGGCATGATAAAGCATGCATTAACTTCAGTGGAAGCTGGATGGATCAGTCTAATAGCAAGAGATAATTACTACGTAAATCTTAGCACCTCATATTCTCCCAGTGTAGCAAACTTAAATGGCAAAATCTCTGCAAGAAGATTATGGGTTACTATGGCTCCATATAAATGACTCCAAATTTATATAATGGAAATTGAGACACAAATAAGCCTCTAGCTGGCAAAGTGTTAACATTTATGGCTGAAATTACAATGTTTCTCACATGTGACCCTTATTGCCAATCAGTAGGTTGAAGTGAAAACAGGGCATAATTTATTGGTTTACTTAAGTAATGCAAACAGGGGATGAGGGAAGCCTTATACTGATGTTGCTTGCACCATGCATTTAAGATCACCAGGAATTACCTGTTTCCTTCACAAGCTATGACATGAGAGAGGACCATTTCACAGAAATTTCATGAGGCCTCCATTCAACAAGGTACTTAAAATGAATTTACCTCTGAAAGTGACAATGCCACAAAAAGTAGTGGCAGAATTCTATTAAACGTACAATCTAAAATATAGCTACCAGGCAACAGAAGTGACTTCAGAAGGACTGTGATTCACTGAAATGAAACAGAGTTTTATTAATCACCTCCTACAGCTTATGCTTATAGAATTTAGCATTTGGATTAACAGTTTAATGTGGTAAAGATATTTACATTTCTGAAATGTTGCTGATCAATAACTAAGCTGATGCAGATATTTATTGTAAAAGAGATCACCCTAACTCCCTTAGATGACAGAAATAACACCATAAGTAATATAAAATCATAAATACACACTCAGTCAAAACAAATCAAATGAATATTGATACTAAGTATACAAGCAACAAATGTATCATTTATTACTGTAAAAAAAAAAAATAAACCCCCCTCTTTTTCTTATATTTTTGTCCTGGATTTTGCTAGGATAGGGCTAATTTTCTTCTTAGTAGCTAGAAAGCACTTTGGTTTCAGTGGGGATTGTTATGAGAACAATGTTGATAACTACAAAGACACCATGCTTGGGCAGTTTCCAAGAAGAGAGGACTGGAAGGGGGAAGTGGAGAAGAAAATTGTAGTAGTTAGTAAATTCCAGCATTGACAGTTGGATATGCCAATAAGATATTCCATATCATATTACGTCATGTGTAGTGTATTAACTGGGGCTGACTGGAAATGAGGGGATTCTCTCAGGAATCACTGGGGCTCGCTTTTCTGGGATTGTGATTTCATTTTTAGGGCTCCTTTTTGCTCCTCCGGGATTGTTATCAGTGGGTGGTGAGTAATTGTACTCTACATCGCTCATATACATATATATATATATATATATATTTGTTATCATTATTACTCTTATTCTTATTTTTTAAATTTTATTTTACTCTAATTATTAAATTGTTCTTATCTCAACCTACAAGTCTCCTGACTTTTACCCCTCCAATTCTCTCCCCGATTCCCTGGGTGGGGGGGAAGGGGATGGGGGTGGAGGCTGCTAGTGCCTGTGTCTTGTTTGGCTGCCAGCTAAGTTAAACTATCACAATTTTGTAAGCAACAGTTGTGTCCTTTACTAAAGATCACTTGTTTCAACTCTTGAATTGGGTCTCCTGCATTTAAAAAAAGCCCCAAGTATCACTAGTATAAAATGAAGACGAATAAAAAAAAGTCATAAAAGCATCATTCATATTTGTAGATGTATTAATAAAAATCTATTTTTGGCTTTTGTCAGGCTAGATAATATTTTAGTTTAATGAGTAAAGTCGTAGATAAGCTTTGCACAAGGCAGCGGTCATTCTAAAAATAGGATTTACTATGGCAAAGACAGCTTTGACCACTCAGCAGGCAGTGCCTGTTCTAAGCAAACTTAGCAGTAGGTATAGTTTTGAAGTCTTTGCTTGCTTGCTTTGCCTTTAGAAGTTTACACTGCTTATCTTTATAGGTACAGAATTTGAAAATTGCTATTGCATTTTATTGATTTTTTTTTTTTAAATAGCAAACTAGGTGAAACCTTTATGATGTTTATAAGAGTATTTTACCGCCTTATATATGGAGTAAGTGCTTACCTTCCCCTTTGAGTAAATTTCCATGGAAACTGAACACATTGTGTTCTCCTGCTAGCTGCATTTCTTGTCTACCTGAGATAGCACTTTGATTAAATGTGTTCTCACAGTTAACTAATTAGAACCATTATGAGCGTTCTCTAAAGTCTGTACTAATCTTTTAAAAAATGTTTTAATATTTTGAATTTAACTTAGCATACTTGCAAGAAAAATAAGAAACAGTATTTTCTGATCTAGCCAGATGCTGGTACTGCTCAACTGTTTCAGTGTCATGACAGAATAATATGTGATGAACTGAAGTCTATCATCAGCTCTTGATTCATGACCTGCTATAGGTCCTTCAGTATGCCATTAGTTCTCAACTTCACTTTTTTTTAGTGCCAGCTGTTCCCACAACAATTTCCAAATCCCCATTCTCTAAGCCATTGTTCTCTAACTTGCAGGCATCACAAAAAAGACAGTACACGGTAAATCTTCCAAACAATAACAGGCTATAGCATTTTCCTATAAATGTTCCCTTTTAGCATATACAGGTCCTGCTAGGGAAGGAGTAAAGGGTTCTGATGCAGAAAGTGTTTCATCATACCTACCTAGTCTAGGAAGGACAAAAATGGTTTGGGAATGGGACCTATGTTAAGGGATAGACTTGCAGCAAGAGCCATAACACCCCAAGAATTAAACTTAACGCTGATAGCTTTTTGTTCTTTGCTAATGAAGACAACCCCCTTCCTCCTAAAACGTAAATTGATTGTATTCCCAGATAGTAGATTTTAAAGACATTTGTGGCAAGAACATCTGCACAATACATTTCTTTGCAAGGCATTTGACACTGTCCTGCATGACATCCTTGTCTCGAAGTTGGAGACACCTGGGTTTGATGGATGGACTACTCTGTGGATTAGGAATTGGCTGGATGGTTGCACTCAAAGAGCAAGATGTCCGAGTGGAGAGCTGTGATGAGTGGAGTCCCTCAGGGTTTGTTACTGGGGCCGGTGCTGTTCAACATCTTTGTCAGAGACATGGACAATGGGATTGAGTGCACTCTCAGCAAGTTTGCCGTTGACAACAAGCTGAGTGATGTGGTTGATGTGCTGGGGGGACGGGACACCATCCAGAGGCATCTTGACAGTCTTGAGAGGTGGGCCTGTGCTAACCTCATGAGGTTCAATAACACCAAATACAAGGTCCTGCACCTGGGTTGGGGCAATCCCAAATATAAATACAGGCTGGGCAATGAGTGGCTTGAGACCAGCTCTGAAGAAAGGGACTTGGGGATGGTGGTGGATGAGAAGCTGAACATGAGCCGGCAACGTGCACTTGCAGCCCAGAAGGCCAACCATATCCTGAGCTGCATCAAGAGAAGTGTGGCCAGCAGGTCGAGGGAGGGGATTCTCCCCCTCTACTCCACTCTCATAAGGAGTACTGTGGAGTACTGTGTCCAATTCTGGAGCCTCCAACACAAGAAAGACAAGGACCTGTTAGAACAAGTCCAGAGGAGGGTCACGAGGATGATCCAAGGGCTGGAGCACCTCTGCCATTAGGACAGGCTGAGAGAGTTGGGGCTGTTCAGCCTGGAGAAGAGAAGGTTTCAGGAAGATCTTATAGCAGCCTTCCAGTACCTGAAGGGGCCTACAAGAAATCTAGGGAGGAACTTTTTACAAGGGCAGGTAGTGATAGAACAAGGGGAAATGGGTTTAAACTGAAAGAGGGCAGGTTTACATTAGATATTAGGAAGAAATTCTTTACTGTGAGAGTGGTCAGACACTGGAACAGGTTGCCCAAGGAAGTTGTGGATGCCCCCTCCCTGGAAATGCTCAAGGTCAGGTTGGATGAGGCTTTGAGCAACCTGGTCTAGTGGGAGGTGTCCCTGCTCATGGCAGGGGGGTTGGGACTAGGGGATCTTTAAGGTCCCTTCCAACCCTAACCATTCTATGATTGTTTTTCATCCTAGCCCATCTAATCACAGTCAGAACTTCCTCAGACTTCCCCAGAGAGCTGTGGGGGTGGTGAGGATCGAGAAAGTAACAACTTGTTTGTATGCATTACTTTGGAATGAGACACAATAAAGCATCTCCTGCAAATCCCAAGTGACCATAGATCAGGACTGAAAGTAAGCCCAAAGGAAAAAAAAAAAAAAAAGGAAAAAAAAAAGAAAAAAGAGAAAGCAGAAGAACAGAACTATTACGAGCTACACAATTTTAGGACTTGAGCCATGATAGAGAAAACTGGAGAAAGTTCAAATAGTGTTTCATTTGACCTGCAAGGGTACCTACCACAGGGTCAGGGAAGAAAATAAGGGTGCTATCTTTCAAATGCAAATAATACCTGATTCTGACAATTGAGAACTAATATTCAGCTGTTTTTACTTAGACTTGACAAACTACTGATGAAACTGCAATATGACGTCTGAAAGGAATACTGTTTTGATAGATAAAAAAAATCTTTATGTTCTTTTAATTAGATTGTATTGTGAGAAAATTAAACTAGAAGACTTTGCCAGTGGTCTGAACCAAAACCAAAGCAAATAAATTTAAAATTCTGCCTTGAGAAAAAGGAGAAAAGGGTTTGGTCAGGAGATTATGGATGATTAAGTGAATCTGAGTAGTTGTATAGACAATAGTAAGACTCAGAACAATCAGAATTTTCCAAGGCAAAGAAGTCACCTTGCTCAGACTAATATTAGAGAGGTTTTCACACTTCTATAAGGCCAAATTGTGGAAACAGCTATTCCTCTCTGTTGTTAAAGCCTCAGGATCATTTGAATCAGGGAGGTTGTGGCCGTGCTGCACATTGGCAGGAGTGTATGGCAACATAACTACCTTGTCACCTTACATACCTCAGCAATACTTGCCCTGTAGCATCCTGACTTCATACATGTGCTCCGTGCACCCCAGCAACAAGATTCATGAAAGAGACCATGCGCTACACTTCCACTTAGCTTCTTTCCACTTGCTGCACACCTGTGCAGCCTTTTACTACTGGCTGGGTTGGCAAAGTGCAGACTACAGAAGACAATCTTGGGGTCATCCATGCGATACTAGAAATGACTAGAAAAATCTCAAAAATTCAGAGTTTTCCATCATGGTCCTCTCCCTAGGTCTTGAAACTGCAGCAAGAACGAGGTTCTTCCAGTTTGTATACTACTCACTGCAGCTGGGATGTTCACCAGGAAGCATGAACTTCCAGATAAAATAGGCTGCATTAGAGGAACCTTGTGAGGAACCTGGATCTGCGCTATAGCATGAGCTCTCCAACCACACACATACAGTTTCATCCTCCAGGGCAGCAGCAGTGCCTGTATGAAGCCTTGGTCCCTGAGCACTATGGAACCAGTCTGGAGTTACAAATCTGCTGTTGAATTTTTCAAGGACAAGGCAGATGATGCCATTTTACAGGCTATCCACCCTTTCATGCTACTCATACTAGCATCTGCGTGGCTTTCAGACAGTCTGCTTCACAGGCATTTTACTACTGTGTGAGCAAAGTGCATCCTCATATGCTACATTCTACAGCAAATCCTCAGTTATATGGATGGGAAATCCTGACCCTACAGGTCACTCTCAGTCACTGGAGGTGGTTAATAGGGACTATGATGAACAACAAAGGCCAATAAATTATGTCTGAATGTTCAGAACCCAGGTGTCCCCTCTGGGTACATAGTCTTTTTTCCTAATTGTTAAGGAACAGCAAGGGCAGGTGCTGTTCCATGACTGGAGAGAGCAGGAGTCAAAGAACAACCTCACAGTGCCTGAGCAAGGAGAGGTCTGCAATAGTGAAAAAGGTCATCCAAGAGTCCAGCCATCACCCAGCAAGTCCACAGTTATGAGGCAGGTCTGAGGTCAAGCCAGAAAGTCAAGTCAGTGAGTCAGGGTCAAAGCAAGGGAGATAAGGGAACAGCCACAATTAAGGCTGCAACATAGCTTAAAAGCAGTTCCTGAGAAAAACAGGGTGGAGGGTAAAAGCAGGGAGAAAAGCTCCCGCTAAGGCTTCTTGGCAGAGTGATCCTAAAGAGTTCAGGGCTGGACACTGGCACCGTTACGTACGTGCATGCTGAGTCCAGGCAGCCAAACCTCAGGGAGAGGCAGAAGATGGGCTCAGTGCTCTGACATCAGTGATAGCCGCTGAAGGAGCAAATCTTCTGTGTTTATTTTGACGATGGTGGAAAAGGACAGCCAGGCGCTTGGTGATCTCAAAGATGTCTCAGATTCTGGAAGCTGTATGGACTTGCCTCTTGATTTAAAAACTTTTGCCCTAGACTTCAGATTCATACTTTTCAGTTTTTGAAATATGATCCAGCATGATAGGCTGGTTCCTAGAAACCAGCCTGTACCTGTTTATTAACTGTCTCTTCAAATTCCAACAGTAAATCTTCCTGCAGCAAAGCCACAAGTACAGGCCTGGTGCAGGAATATATCAGAAGCACCATCCCTTTAAGCTTGTAATAATTTGTGCAGTGATATATGGATTTATGGAGAGAACGGCTTGCATTAAACAAAGGAGAAGCACATAATCACTGGAGTGCATAAAAACCCAAGGTATGTTACTTCCATAATATACAGAGGCATGGGATCTCAAGGAGCACTAACCTCTTGGCCAGGTTTCTTCACAAAAGGAGCTATTTAGTTTATCCCTGGGTGAAGTTCAGATATGCATTAGCATCAACTGGGTGGATAATCTGTGGACTAGAATTCTCAGTGCAAAACATGCATAGGAACTTGGATAAGCACACCCTTTATAATGTGTGGGCAATGCTTTGTTAGAGAACGAAAATGACAGAAGAATAGAAATCTTAAATAGAAAGAATGCAGAGTCAGAGTCTGATCTGTATTTAGAATGATTTTATTACAAAATAGCACTTAATTCTTAAGTTTAAAATAAATCTGCAATAGGAATCTCTGGGCTGTTAAAATGCTTGAGCTCCTGGTTAGTAAGGATAAAAGAGAGTAAAAAGACAGAAAGGGCAAGACAAAGAAGATTTGGTAAGATTTTATGTCCTAAAAGCACGAAACCAATACTATGCTTTTCTTGGAAACAAAGCACTCCACAAAACAAAAAAACCCCAACATTTGCAAACAGGAATGAGTCACAACAGGTTGCCCCTGGGTCCTATAGGGTTGTCACTCCAAACAAACAATGCTACCAGAAATAGGTGACATGTTCCTAAAATCTGACACACCGTGAGGAGAAGAGAGTGTGTCACTTTGCTCAAGAGAGTCACAGATAGCAACAGCCAGAGACACTAGACCTGAGAAGAAATATGTAGATTTTCCATCTCCCGATGGAGTTCGAAAAAACAGCAGACCAGATATCTTTTGTAAACTCTGTGTGCCTAATACATTGTCCCTCAGGAAATAACTGAATACTATAGATAATTTTGGTAAGAACTGAAATATTTATATTAATTCTATATAATTTATAAATTTGTGGTTTGAATCTCAATATTGTGTCTTGGAAGGAAATGCATAGCATAAGGGTTTGTGCCATGTGGTATAAATAGCTCTTGTATCAAGTGCAGTGCAGGACTTGTTTTTTATGGACAGTCAGGTACAATATAAAGTGACTTTCTTTTAAATTCTGATATACTAAATGATTATTAATTTTTTCCCCATTAGACTACGTGTCCCACTGTCTTTCACTAACAACCTCCAAAATGTTTAAGTAACTTCTGGAAAAAATCTAACAGTAAATGTAATTATTTCAGGTTACTCTAGAAAATTGTTTCTGGGTGGTAGTAAGAGAGAATAGCTAGACTTCATTTCTGGGCAATGTTTGGACTCTCTCAACTGGAAAAGAGTTGGTAGGAAAGGCAATTGTGTCTTCAGAAGAGATATTTTTACTAGGGGGTAATTCTGGCCATGTCATCTATTTGCATCCCCCTAACAGCTGTTATTCTTCATGATTTTCACCCACCAATAATCTGAATTACATGAAGGGTTCAGTCTGCTACCTAGTCTTTCACATATGCAGCACAAAATCTTAAGCTTAAAGATGGGAGAGTATAATTTTCATACTTAGGGTTTTTTTTCTTGAAAGCTCAGGTGCAGGCAGCCCCCAGTGGAACCCAGGGTTTGTTTCATGCCTATTTTTATACCATTTCTGCTTGTCCAGCAGAATTTGATAAATGAGGAGTTGCAGAGTTGCTTATGAGAATATGATTATGCCACATTAAATTGTCAGGCTCATTAATTATTCCAATTAAACACACAAAGCCAAGCAAAGAAATTTTTGTGCCCCCTACAATGAATTGTGTGTAGCCAATATGCAGGCATTTATGTTTTTATACTTTAATAAATGCATCTTTAAATGTAAAAATAACCACTCACACATAAATAGCTAGAGTTTGACTCATAGGGGGCTGCAGGCAGAAACCTCTCCCACTAGTATACTGTTGCTTTCTGAGTTAGCCTAGCAGGTCCACCAGCCATTCTAACACACACCTGGAGTCCTCTGCACTGCTGTGATTGCTCTCCCTTCACACTTAGTCTGCCTTCATTTGTATTTCATTATGGAAATATGCAAATCATCTTTTTACCATTGTGAACAATTAGTTTACTAAAGGGAATGGAGTAGAGGAGGACTGTGCAATTTAATTCTAATAAAAATATACATCACATAAATAAGAATCATGATATCAGCTTGTTTTCTTATGAAGACCCACCTGGTGTACTGCATCCAGTTGTTGGCCCCCAGCATAAGAAGGACATGGACCTACAGGAGCAAGTCCAGAGGAGGCCATGAGGACAATCAGAAGGCTGGAGCTTCTCTCCTATGAGGACAGGCTGAGAGAGTTGGGGTTGTTCAGCCTGGAAAAGAGAAGGCTCCAGGGAGATCTTATAGTGGCCTTCCAGTACCTGAAGGGGCCTACAAGGAAGCTGGGGAGGGACTTTTTACAAAGGCAGGTAGTGATGGAACAAAGGGCAATGGCTTTAAACTGGAAGAGGGTAAATTTGAGATTAGATGTTAGGAAGAAATTCTTCACTGTAAGTGTGGTCAGACACTGAAACAGGTTGCCCAGAGAAGTTGTGGATGCCCCTTTCCTGGAAGTGTTCAAGGTCAGGCTGGATGAGTCTTTGAGCAACCTGGTCTAGTGGAAGGTGGGAAGGTGTCCCTGCTCATGGCAGGGGGGTTGGAACAAGGTGATCTTTAAGATCTTTTCCAACCTATACCATCCTGTAATTCTAAGATACTGACCCATTCAGCACTGTTTAATTGCAAATCTTACATTGCAGGCAGCCACTAAATAAAATCATCAGTTAAAAAGAGCACATAAGATAGCAGCAATAGTGAGGTAACAACAGGATAAGATAGCAATAATGATTACAGCCACAAAATTGTAATCATTCTGTCAGCTGTCCAGAGAAGATAGAAGATCCTTCCTTTTCAGCTGAGAAAATGCCTGACTTGTGCAGAAACCAAACTAAGAATCTGATTGACTCTTTCATTACTGTTGCTATTTACCAACATCCACCCCAATAAGGGGAGGGAGGGGAAGAAGCATGAAGTGTCAAAGTGTTGGGGAAACTGCTCTACGTTTTTGCCTCTATATCAAAGAGGCTTAATCTTTCTTTGAGAAACAAACTTTTCTTTGTCTGAACTTTGGAACTGCTGCATGTACTCTCCCAGCTGTGTTAAGAGAAGGTCCAGGAATAGAAAGAAAACAAGCAGCCCAGGAATACTACAGATGGCAAGACACACAGTCCTGAGCCAAATATTAAGGGTTTCCTAAGTTCCTGGTAAGAAGTTTTGTTCAGCACCGTATTCATAACTTTTGCTGAAGGTCAGGCTAACAGCTCACTAGATAATGCTGAGAAAAAATGACTCTTTCAGAACTGACTTTCCACCAAGCAGTGTGACACTTAGGTATATTTAGCTATCTAAGATATACAACTTCCCCTACTATCACCTTAAGAGTTCAAGTACTTGTTTCTGCTATTACCTCCCTACTTTTCCTACTCCATTTCTATAAAGGAGTTATACTAGTTTGTTTATGCACCTGCATGTGAAGAGGATTGTAAAAAAGCCATAGTGAAGTTTTGTGCTGAGTCCCGTCAGGATGACTTTTCTTACCATTTTCACCTCTATTCTCTAAATGAGTAAATCCCAACCTTTTGGGTCAACAGACCATGACAAACCCTCAAAATTGTCCATGGACTAGCATATATCTTTATCAAATTTCTGACTTAGAAATGCTGCTAAACCTAGCAGACCCATTTGTCTGATTGGTCAAGAGGAGGTCTCACAGCCTTTGCTCACCTCAGAAAGGTTTGGGAGGAAACACAAAAGAGAGGAGGGTGATAAGTTCTTTCATTCAAAACAAATATAAGTGGCTTTGAAACAGCAGAAATCTTGACTTGGACTCTGGAAGCAAGAAGAAAACTAAAGCAGAGATGTCCAGGGTCATGTGTTAGCTTAGAACTTCTTCAGACCATGGAGCTCACAGCTTTATGTCAGTATTTAACAGCAAAGTGGACAAGCACCCCTGGATTACACCAAGAGAAATCTGACCTCAAGTTTAAGCTTATTTCATAGCTTTTACAACTAATTTACAAGAAAATTGTCTCTCAGTTCTACATTACAGCTGAACTTGAATGTTTTGGAAATCATTTATATCTGGCCTCTGCAGTTTGCTTGATGCTGGATCCATAAAGTAGAATAACCTAATTTCTTCCAAGTTTACAAATGCTGGTTATCTTCACCAAGAGTCTTTCTGTCCATTTCACCATTTTATAAGGCTCTCTGACCTGGAGTTACTTGCTGAAGTTTCAGAGGTTGGTTGGAAAGCTCTGTGTAGGGCTCTCCTGGGACCCCAGCACTCCTAACGCAGGGTAATAGGTGTCTCTAACTCTGTCCCTCTTCCTCTGGGAGAAATCCTCCACCTGATTACTTAAAAAAAAAAAAAAAAAAAAAAAAAAATTGCCTGGAGACCTTTTCAGTTTTCACTGGTGCTTTTGACAGGAACTGGAATCAAAATAAGGACTCTTGCCAGAGAGTATTTAAAGAAGTTTTTGTTTGAGCGTCACTGTCTGCACTCTGACTGCTGACATGAGCCCTTCACTAGCCTGCGGGGAGAAATGATTAAGACTCACCAACAGATAAATCCCACAAGGATTACACTCATCTTCCTGTCACTAACACTCACATGAACACAGTTTTATTGTAAGGATGAATCAAAGGTTATGCAAGAAGGCTTTTTCCAATCCCATTTCCCCATTTGCCCACTGCTGCCTCCTCTTACTCAACACTTACTAGATACAAGACCAAAAACTGGAAGTCTGAGAGCCCACAACATTCACTGCTTATAGCAGTATTCGTGCTGATTTTAGTGCATATTTTTCTTTCAGGTAGTGAGAGTATACAAAAATCTATATTAAATAGTGTGTTGAAATCTATTCACCATTTCTCTGCTGTTGCCCAGGGCCAGGTTGGAAATGCAAGACTGGTCCCCTGAAGCAAAGCTTTAGCTACCAGTTCAGAAGTGATGACTTCCAAGAGTCTGATTCTCCCCATGTGCTGAATGCAGTTTCTTTGGACTCAGCCATCAGGGCCCTTTACACCAAGTAAGGATCTGTGCAACGCAGTACAATTTGCAGGATGGCAGGATGATCTGAAGTTGAGATTACTGATGCTCATTGTAGTAAAAATACCCTCCTCCATTACATTTCAGTAATTGTGAATTTAGAAATTGTGAGAAACATCTTTTAACTCTTTCCGCAAGGCAGTATTCACGTTTATTTTACATGCACTCACTTTCATGCTTCATATCATTAAAAATTAATATATAGCAGCATGTGTTTTCTTTCCCTCCTATATCATTTTTAGTTTGTTGCTTTCCATTTCAAAGTATATATTATTGAACAGACCAGATGATGAATTTTTGATGAATTATTGAAACAGAAGCCAGACACAGAAGTAGTGGTTAAGTAAATTGTACCTATAAATAACTTCATAACAAGGTCAAATATACAGCAAAATGAAGCTTGCATAAATATCTCTTGATCTAACGCCTGTGTTTCCTCCCACTAACATAAATCTTGTTAGTCACAAACATACTGGATATGGTATTTTCAAAGTCTGCTGCTCAGGCCAGTAAGTGTTTCCCACATGGTTGTGATATTTCTTGTACAAACAGAGGATTAGTGTCAATTGCTACAAGTGTGAAGTGTTCCAGGACATTTTAAAGGTCAAGACTGCTGCTGGCCTTCATCCATGTGCTAGCTGTGTGGACAGGGATGGTGGTCTCCAATGACACATACCTTCTGAGAAGTTACAGGCAATCACAGGCTCTTAGTTATGAATTTAGAGATTTCAGTGTTTATATTTCAAGAAATTCTGTGTAACCCTAAGCAGGCAGGGAAGAAACAATTCCTCATTTTCTATACAGAGTGAAACCTCTGACCATCAATGCTATTGGAGAGAGAAATCCAGCATTGAAAGAAGTAATGGATCTTTTAAATTTCCCTATATGCTAAAATCTGTTTGGAAAAGAGAACTGACTTTTCTTTTCACTGTGTCTTCCCTGTTTTTTTAGCTTATATGTACATACAAATCTCTGAAATAGTTGTTTTAACTCTCCAGTTTCAAAGAACGCATACAATTCTAGGCTTTGCTCAGAGTGCTAGAAACCTTAAGGAAAAGCTGAAAATATATCTGTCAGAAGTAGAAAGAATCAATTCAGATGAACTATTATTTTCCTTTTGTTTAATTTGTCTAATTTTAAATCCAATATTTTGGGAAGTGGAGATTTGCCTGAAAAAATTACCTCACAGTATAAAGCTTGACAAGGATGATACACATAGCACCTAGAACTTGCTGCTGTAAGTGATCTCTGCATTCTCCTTCATGTTGCTGTTTATTTTTAATTGTCTTTTCAAGAGTCAACAATGCAGTCTGAGCAAAAGTGTCAGGAAATTGTTTAGCTTTGTGATGGTTTGATATGTTGCAATTCACAGAATTCTGCAGTGTTCACAAAAAGAAAACAGTATTTGTTCAGCATATGTCTTTCTTAGTCTACACATTTTCCTTTCACCCTAATTCTTAATCCTGAATGAAAGGAAAAGCATGAAAAAAACCGACAAGGAAATACTGGTGATAAATTTCATTAGATTTAATACCAACTATTTTGTGAACTTAAAACTCTTATTCCCTGTTCAGAAGGATATCTGGCTGGTTTGATGCTTACAATGCCAAAAGAGGTGTTGCTCTGCTGCTCCCTCTGTTCTGGGTTCTTCTCTGTTGTCATAATTTTCTTTACCATGCTCTTTCAATATGATTTTCAAACCTCATTCATATAACTTTCTATGTGAATGAAAGAGCCTTCCAAATTTATGCCAAGTTCTGTTTCACTTACATTAAAATCCTGCTCTTTTTTAGAGCCTTCCATTTTGGTTTCAGCACTTAAAATCCAGACTTACAGTCATAATTTGAAATACATTGATTTCCACGAAAGTAATTTACTTCATCCTTAATTACTCACTAACTTGAATGGGCTCCTGACCTTCATGCAGATTGCGCGGTCCTTCCTGTAGAGGGACTATTGGCACATTAGCACTACTTATGTTAACTGTCTCTTCTGTATTTGGGTTGTCCTGTTCTTCACATCTATAAATAACAACATTCAGCAGCATATAAGGTATATGCTACCTCAGAGTTGCCAGCTACATGTGGTAAGAAAATGTGCTTAGGGAAAAATACATTTTTTGTCTTTTTTTTTTTTTTTTAATAGGACATAATTGAGATGCACAACCCATGTCCTCTGTTCTGTGTGCATCTTCTGTGTTAATTTAAGCTTTGTGGTTATCAGGGGACTGAGACAGGAACAGCTGGACCATTTATGGGATAAACTGCAGAAGCGAGATGAACGTGTAAAAACTAGACAAGTGTTTCAGTAGCTATTCTTGCAGTGGGTTATTCACCAGAGCCTCACTACAGTGTTCAAACCTTTTACCTCTTGTGCACACTGCTGCTAGGCTTTTCCTAGAACAGTAATGTAATGGTCCTATTGGAGATTCAGGTCTTCAAAAAGGCTCTTAAAAAAATAGAGTTAAAAGCTTGTTGCATTTAGCTAATGAGATAACTATCACATTTTAATTTGCAAGCATATGAACATATGAATTCAAATCAAATTAGAAAAAGAACAAGATTTATCCTCTGATTTTTTACCTCAAGAAATGAGGAGGCATAAAAAGAACAGAAGGAATTCTGCAAGTCAATTTAAAATCTATTTTTTTCTTAACCATCAAACTCTTAAAAAAGATTTTTGAGACTGTCCAAAGTTCTTAGTCAATTAAAAATAAATAAAATATATTTTTCTCCAGATTTTCCTTAAATTTGCAGAAGATAAACACATTTCATTTTAACAGCACTGTGTAATTCTGTCACTTTAACTGGAGAGAGCCACTGTGCAAGCAGTTAAACGTATGCTGAAATCCTTGCAGATGTTTCTATAAATAGCCTCCCTTGGACAAGAAAGATTTTGCTTGAGAATAATTGATTTTCATAAAGGATACCAGACACAGCAGTTCCCTGTAAACATTCAATGGTCACCAGCTATTGCTATTTTCCTGGAAAACTTAGTATTTGCAGACATTTGGAATAGGAAATAACTCTGCCACAGACCTCAACATTGAAGTAAACATTGATAAAAATGTTCTTTCAAATGCTAACCTTTCAATTTGTCTATGCAGACTTAGCCAGGGTGTTAGGAACTCCAGCTACAAATTAATGACAAATTAACGAAGAGGTTACTTATTTCTTATCCAAGAGTTAAGTTCTTGATCCAGAATTAATTTGAATCAATAGAATGAGGTTTTCTAGTTTCAGCTGCCTACAGACCATACTCTAACTGAAAGTCATACTGATATCATTAAGTATATTGACTGTACAATTTCTTTAGTCACTAGAAATCATAAGTTGCGTTGAAATATATTAGCTTGGAATACCAGAATGTAAGTTACCAGCAGGAAAAGGAAAAAAATACAATCTGTGTACTGTTTAAAGTAGAATAAACCGATAAATATTCTAAGAAGACTGATCTTCTAACTAACAAAAAACCAGATATTTGGCTCAGTAGTATAGGAAAATAATAGGCTGCATCGAATAAATGATACAAGCCACTTCTTTATTTTCATGGTGGAAATTCTGCTGCCAAGCTATACCTTTAACTGTAAGTACCATAGACTTAAATTTGCTCTCACTGAACTTATTGGTATAATTTCTACTGATGTTGAAGGGAATGGATATGGTGTGGAATAGAGCAAATATAAAATTAATACCTCAGAAAAAAAAAGTTTTATAGTAAATTGTTGCGTATGCGAAAGAATTCACGTCAGTCTTAGGTCAAATCCCTCCTTTCAATTAAGTTTTCTGAGGCATGTAACGTTATTCTTGGATTTCATGTGAAACACGTGGATTGGTAAAATTTTAAAGGCCAAGGTATATGCTATAGTCTGTGCCTTGACAGGCCAACAGATACACACATGCACACACACACACACATTAATAGTATAGGAGCAATATACAACATGGGTTGAAGATGTTTGGCAGATGCTTTAAACATCAAGAATTTTCTCATCAGTGAATCAGTTAATACTAACTGAAGAATGTGCTTGGCATTGTATTCCTTGTAAGTTACAATAAAAACCAGAATGAAGGTGAGCATTAAGGTTATAGTAAAAAAGTAATACTTTAAGTTATATTATTTTTAAATAACTCATGTTAAGAAAATATAAGCCCATAACACTTTTAATATTCACTACAATACTACTTCTAATATCCAAGCAGGCAAAACCATGGCCAAAGCTGACTGTGATCTGTTTCTTTTCATCTAGTCCTTTCAATAGGATTTGTCCTTACCAATGGATTGCACCTCAGCTTCCTCAAAAGTTAGCTATTCCTGAGTTTACAACAAGGGATGCAAAGAAAAACAAGAGATGGTTTCTAGTATTCTGTTGAATCTCCTGTGCATTTACACACAGAGCATTGACTGTCAAGTTTGAGGCACTTGAAAATTTTAGGAAGAGGAAAGAAAGTAGTTGCCATTTTAAAAAAGTCAGGGATTTCTATTAGCCAAAAAAAAAGAGAACAGCACTAGAAAACAGTGGAGTTTTCTGGTCCAGGACCAAAAAAACCCCAAGCCACCAACCAACCACCACCACCAACAAAAAAATGACATTTTAAGTATACTATTGAACTGGAAAGAAATAAAGCAAATGCTTAACACTGCTGCTGCCCATTTTTTCATTTTCCCACCAGAAAAAGATTTATTTTTCCAAAAACAATCTCAGAAATGCTAAAGAATAATTATCTTTGACTGCATGGCCTAAAAACCCCCACAACTCCTTCTATCCCTCAGAAAAAAAAAACAAACCAAAACAAAAAACAACCAAATAAACCCAGAATTGACTGAAGAAACTAGAAAAGTAGCACCTGTAATATTCTGAAAATTTCACTGTGAAGGTCAAACAAATTTTTACTCTGAAATGATCCAAGTAATTAATTTTCCAGATCTGCATCTCTACTCATTTCCGATCACATTTAGTCTAGAAAAGACAAATTAGAAGCAGAGAGATCTGATTTTAATTTACAGTAGGTCCCTTCTCATGGTGTCCAGTAGATAAAGTAGCTTAAAAGAAAGAGTTAATTATATTTTGACCTGTTTTAAGATTCTTGTACCAGCTAGATCAACCAGTACAGTCACTCTAATGTAAGCAGATGGTGAACAATTAAACTACCTAAGATTACACAAACAGCCACGCTTGGAGCAAGGAATAAATTCAAGATCTCCCAATCTTGTCTTTGAACCTACCTTCCTTATAAAATATTATCTTTGAAGGTTTATTTTATTTTAATGCAGTGTCTAAGACCTTTTTCCCCATTGCTTGCTTAGTGTTTTGCTGTAGGAGTTCTAAATCACCTGAAATACTCACTTGAGACAGTAAAATATGTCTTGTCCCTAACTTTTTCTAGCTCCTTTGCAGAACAGTTTAATGTTCTTTTAAATTCAGAGAGATACAATTTATATCACAACCACACATTCAGTCACCATGAAAGCAAAAGCCATGGATAATGCAATAAAACTAGTACAATTGATTTATTGAGATAATTAGTGCAAATTAAATCATATGCTTTCTGGAAGTTTGTGAATTCTGATTTTATTATTTTCCTTTTATTACATGCTATCCAGAGAAACATTTTGTCCTGAAAATAGTTCCTGTTGTACAAAGACATCAGAAATAAGTGATAAGGAGCGATCTGCTTTAGCTTTGAGAACACAAAAGATTGAGGAAGAGATATTTCAAATAGATAACAGAAACTGATTAAATGAAGGTAGGGTCAAACCTCCAAATGTGAATCTAATTTTAGATCCTATAAGAAACATCAAGTTTTTCCAGGCATATGTTTCAGGAAAGCTTACCATATGTATGGTCTACTTCATGTAAATAAAAAGGGTGCTTGAGAGTAACTGCTGGATTTAAATGCCCAATTCTTTAGATTCTAAAATCTAGGTTCCAGAAATTCAAGGGATATATTAAAATATAGAAGAGCAGAACTCGCCTCACTACTCAAAATAGCATATCAAAGTAACTTACACTCATTAGTAACAACTAGTGAGACTAGTCAAGGTTAAACCACTCTGACTAGTGGAATTTAAAAGTCCAGCAAAGTAGATACCTAAAACCAAAGATGCTATACCCACCCCAGTTTCTAAATAGACATCTAAAAACAAGCTGTATGAACATACCTGGAACAAAAGAGGTTTCCCAGGAAAGTGTTATTCAGAGCTGAAGTCAGATCAGTCAAAGGGGGACCTAACTGTCCTTTGCTATGGCTAAATAGCTGTGGGAGAAAAAGTTCCCCATCTGGCAACAATCTGCTGGATTACCAGCCTGCCTCACCTGTGGGCAAGGGGGCACCAACTGAAGAGTTTCAGGCACACAGACACATGCCGACCAGTGTGTTCCCTTTGGGAGGAGACAGCAGTTCTATTCCTGCATGGCTTTGCAGCAAAGCTAATGAAAGCATGGTAACAGAAGTGCCACTGCATCAGGCTGGCTACAGTTCTCAACCGAAGGATGGCCACTTTGGAGCTCTTGCAAATGTGTCAAAAGAACTTCACCTGACCTAACATTTGCATAACTAAGTCTAAACTTGTATTGCTCATGTCCTATAGATTATCAAATAGACATAATTAAAATAATAGATGTTAAAACAAAAAATACTAATCAAAGGATAGGAATTGTTCTCTTCTAAATACCAAACTGAAGCCTTTAGTCAGTGCCTACGTTTGGTTATGCTTCAAAATGGGCTGAAAGCTATGTTATGAAATATTTACATTTTACACAAAGCTGATCTTTAATCAGTTTTGAGCTGAGCACTTGCAATCCCAACTGCCTTCAGCAAGAGCTCTGATTGCCAACACATCTGAAAGTCATTTTAGGAGCATAAAAGAAAACAAAAAGAGAACTGTAGCTTGATAGTCTATAGAGTTCATTTTGCGGTCTGCAGCAGCAATATATCTGATGTAATCCCATGGGTTGTAACTCTCCAGTGCCCCTGCCCTGAGGCAGCACGCCGAGCTGTGCGGCCAGCCCCAGCCAGCTGCTTGGGCAGGGTGCTGGGGTACAAGTGGGTACACTGCCCTGCCGCAGGATTTAAAATTAGTACAAAGCCTTTTTTTCTTTGTGTGACAGCTGCAGATATGCCAGCACCACTGAGAAGGCAGCCATCACCCTATGGAAGTTAACTGTGCAAAACCCCTCAGTGTTTGGTTTGACCCAAAGGGCAGAGTTTAAATCCCTTCCCTAGAAAAGCATTAATTGCTGAGTTCCAGCATGAATGGAAGAGTTTTGTGAGGCGTATACACAACACAGCCTCATCAGAAGGTGTACATATTGCAGGAATGATGATGGTTTGTAGGAGTTTGAGAACTTGGAAATCAAGAATCCTTCAGAAAGTCATGAAGGCAAAATACAAATCTGTAATAAAATAATTGTCTTTAGTGTAGAAGTGCAAATCTTTTTTATAGACATGCAGGTTCCATGTACTAAACATATTATTTGTATTAGTTTATTAATTTAATTCTGTGCTTTTCTTTATCCAATGTATTTAATGATTTTAGATGCAAAGACAGGACTATTAGTATACATTTGACAGAATTCTGGTTTCTATAACAGAAAAAATGGCTTTTATGGAAATGTTTTCCTCTTCTATGCCCCTTGAGAGACAAGATTTTTTTTTTTTAAGATTGTTTTACTTACATCAAACAATAAAGCAAGAACTAAAAAAGTTTGTAATACAAAAGTGAAATAAATGCATATTTGCCCAATGCAAAGAAAGAGGAATACTTTTCACTGATGATGCAAACCAAAGTGAAACATTTATGTGACATCTGCTGGTTTGACTCAGAGCAGAGCTAGAGATAGCTGAACACCGAGAGTCAGACCCTGGGACATGCAGCTGGCCAGCCCTGCAGTGGGAATTTCCCTTTTGCACCATGCCAGGGACACTGAGTTTTGAATCTCACATCTACAGCAGGGGTTTACCATAAGTAGAAAACCCATATGTTACAGCCTACAAGCCAGTGAAACATTCTCAATGTCATAAAGATAGACTGGTCAATGTATACTTTGTATAGCATTTGCTTCATCAGTCTGAGGGTGTAGTTAGCTCTTCAAGTAGAACTGAAACAAACGTCATGAGGGCCTGCTGTGTTCTGTCCCGGATAAGATTGATTGGGTAGATCAGATCAAGAGATAAAGGAAATCAAGAGGGTTGGCAATGGGCCATATGATAGGGGAAAAGTCCTTAGGCTATTGTTTAGGGAAAATAGTATGTTTATTTTTTTTTCTCTCAGTGTTTTCTTCCCTCAGATAGACACTAAAGAGCGGGTGTACCTTGACAGAATATTCTGAACAAATAGGTCTGGAATATAAACACTTATATCACTGGTGGTGTATGTGCATATAGCCCAGATTCTCTTTGCGTAACTGTGCTGGGTGGAGACCACACTACTGACAGATCTCTCTTTTATGGGAGGGATTTGTAGAGCTCTCTGCAAAAAAAACAAAAACAAAAACAAAAAGAGGAAATATAGGTTCAGGGTGACATAAGAGGAAAAGTTAATGAAAAAGAATTATTCGTGTTCAGCACAGCCAGTGAGTCAATAAAACAGAATGATGTAATTTGAATAGCAATGCTTTTTTTTTCCCCTGCAGTCAGAGCAGCCTAGATACTTTCTACGCTTCTCTCTAACTCCCTGACTTTTTTGAAAAGCATACCCTAACGTCTCTTTGATTGTGTCATCTTCTGGTTGTGTACAATTTTTCAAACATAAAATTCCTTTGTATATGAAAAATTGAGTGTCAGGTAAGAATAAAATAACATTTAATAAAGAAAGATCTTATCCAAACTGGCATTTTTATGTAGACCTGAAAACTAAAGGTCTGCATTTACCAGGATTATAAATTGTGTCTTCTTCCTACTAGGTCTCCATAGAAACACACTTAGATTTTTTTTTTTCTAACAGTTAGTAAGCTAGGGATTTAAATTGCAAAGTCTGAACATTACTATTCTGCAAAGAACTTGTCTTAGTGAAAACAGTTATAATTCTGTGGCATAATTAAGTAGTATTGCTTGATTAAAAGCAATGTTAAGATTTTTGTCTCTTGAGAAATAGCAGGCTTCAGAGGACAGCTCAAAAATTAAAAAAGGTGATAAAGAACTCCAGGGTTGTCAATAGTGTCATTTTCAGACTACAAAGTTATCTTATTAAATTTGATGTAAGATACACATGTAACTGCATAAATACACGTCAAAAGACTCTAAATCAAGCTGAGATGGGAAATGACTAAAGTTGTGATTCTGTACCACGCAGGAAAGTCCAAGTAACTATTTCATGTTACTGTCCATCTTATTTAAAGAAATTTAACAAATATGTAACAGGTGACTACTGAAGTGGTACTTGAACAAGATCTCCATGAACAATGTTCCAAAGCAGAGGAGAGCTGAGCAAGGGCCAAACCCTTTGTATTTGGTGTAAAGACAATGAAATTTCTACTGAAATGTCTTGAACCTGTTTAATGCATTGGGGAATGCCTTACTTTAGGACTGCTGAACTGGAACTACTTCACCAAACACCTCAAAGGACTTCAGACCCTCAGAGAGCACCTAGACAGATCCTTGTCCTAAATTCAAAATGCCAAACAGTGCTCCTCAAGTCCTTATAACTCTGGAGGTTTCTAAACCAAATAGGCAGCTCTGATTTCCCTGAAGAGTGTCCATGAGCTTGCAGTTCTTAATTCACTTCATGGCCAGGGAATGACATCCTCCTTTCTGAGCCACTGGGCCCACAAATTGGGGAAAGCAGCTGGGATCCTTGAGGAGTCTGGTGCTGCTTAACGTGTGTATTTGCATTTCCTCAGAAGAAGGTGAGAGCTGAGCTGCAGGATCCCATTTCCTGGATGAGTTCTCTAAGCCCTGTGTTGGAGGTAATGGCAGGAGGACCACTTTCACTGTTTATTCTTGTTGGATGTGCTACACAGTTACATTAATACAAAGAAATTTCATTTTTGTGCAGACTGTTTTTGGATATAAGCATAATTCTTTGGAACCTATCCCAAATTTTCTCTATTACCTTACTATTTTAATGAGCAATTTAGGTGAAAAGAAGATGGACTAAGTTTAAAGTCTTTAACCTGAGAATCTTGCCATTAAAATCCAATGTTATAAGCAAGATGAATGTAAAAATAGACGAGTACTAAGCTTAATAAAACTTCTGGTTTCACATTTGAAATAAACTGCTAACTCATAAGGCAGTTTACCTGAAACGTAGCAAGTTGCACTTGATTCTGTAGAGGCCGCATCCAGCACTTATTAAATGCATCTCCACTGGCTTCGGTGAACATTGCAGTAGTTCCTAGTTTTGGACATCTATTTTGGATGTTATAATAGTACTTCTAAAGGTGGCTGAAATAATCCCTAAGTATGAATTCCCTAAGTTCTTTCCTTCTAAAAACAACATCCTTTACCTAAGCTGACTTGGACTATGTTTTAGAAAGCTCTTTAGGGAGCAATAACTGAGAAGAGGAAAGTCTTTAATGAAACAAGCCCCTTAAAGTAATTCCAGGGAGGTGGTTATCTAATTCTAACAGCCACTCAGACTAACAAAGATGCTCAGTGGGTTTGACTTCCTGCTTTTTCACTGATTTGGCCATAACCCAGTCTCAGTTTTAGTTTATCAAAAATCAGTATAATTTTCCTCCCTTAGACATGTTCAACTCTCAAAGCTCTGAGATTCTCTAATGAAAATTTTCAATTAATATAAAGTAGTGAAATAAAATGTTTAAAAAAAAGTTATAAAAAGTTGCTTATGAGGAAAAAGTAGAAAACATCTACTGCAGTTTCTTAAATCACTCAAGTTATTCATTTCAGCATGCCCAGCTTACAGTAAATTCAGTATTGGCATTTTCCGTATGCACTGCTTGTGCCATTTGTAGATGTTATGCACAGCTCGATCATAAAATGTTCCTATGTGTAATATCTTGAGACAAAAGTGTCAGAGGTAGATTTTTATTAATTATGCACATTATAATAATTTCTTCTTCTGCTATAACGTTTCATTTTAATGGATAAATCTTACATTTTCCTCTTTGCAACACTGCAGTACTCCAACAGTCAGAGACATGGTGCAACTCCATACACTTTACTGATTGCAGCTATACTTGAAAGCATCTGTAATTCTTGTTGCATTCTTCACAAAGCATTCATTAGGGCTTTATAAACACTATTTGATACATAAAAAAGAAAGAGCAGAATGGTTTGGATATAGGATGAAACAACATATTCCATTAAATATTAATTCCATATAGTCAATTAAAATGTAGTACATACAGCAAGTATGGTACACATATATGTACTATTTATATAAATATATATGCACATATATAGTGCATACAGTAAATACAGCAATTCTGGTGGACCTCTAGCTTATATTATGATATATTTGTTTCAGTAGTCTGAGGTATTCTCTGTTGGGCCTTTTACACCACAGATACAGGGACATGGAGCATTTCTCCTTCAAGGCTCTTGCTCTGCTCCCTCCAGAGTCTTTAGTTTGTTTTTCAGTGCTTAATGTAGAAGCATATCTTGCATCTTTTGATAAGATGCTGTGGTCTTCTCAACTGCTGGCCCTTGGGTTTGGTGGAATGTTTTGGAAGGAAGGGGAGATCTAGACCCTCCCTAGACCTGGGGCTCTCCAGTCTAGCTGAAGTCCAGAGGCTGAAGCCAGAGTACTGGCCCTTCAGGAACTTGGGGCAGATTGGGTTTCAGCTGTGGCAGTTAGAGTGAAGTGATGGGATGTGTTGTAAAAGACAGCTAGGCCTTGGGAGGGAAGAAAGGAAGGACATATTCCTCAAGACACAGAGGATTACCAGGTGGGACCAAGGAAGGCTATGGGAAATGGTTGCCTTGAAATGCAGAATTGAAGGGTCTCCTCCACTTCCCACCAGGAACGCTGTGAGCAGGTTTGTTTTCTAACCTGTGGTTTATTCTCTCCTTCCTGGCAGATATGGCTTTTCTGTATTTAAAGATAAATATGTTTCTAGATAATTATTTCTGTGTCCCAATGAAACCGCTCCTCAGAGGCTGTGTGCTGCTGGTGCCTCAGAGGTGCTCATTTGCAAGGAAAGGTGAGGGTACATCCATTTTCTGATTCTGATCAAGTTCTGGTCTTAGCTCAACCACATTTCCTGACTCCCTGGTCATACCCCTGCATGTCTGCACACAACAAGGAAGACCATTCCTCTGTCCCAGTCTTAAAGGTAGATAAAGACATCTGTAACATTATGTCCCTAGGGTCTCCTCCTTTGTCAAGACTTCTGTGACTGTGGCAGTAACAAGAGCACATCGAAGAACTATTCAGGCCAGGTCATGATAACTCTGCACCTGCCTTCCTGCCCGCTTTGTCTCTGTACATATGACAAATTACATATCTTTATGTATAATGCAGGAGAAAGATTATCACTGTTACGTCAGTAAGTGGTCAGAGTTGGTACAGAGCAGGTCCTCAAAAAAGAAATGTATCTATGACTGTCATATGCAGTATCTAATAAGCTGCATTGGGTTTTTATATGTGATTTAAGAAAAAGTGTTGCTAGGAGCTGAAGGATGAAAATAGACATTTTTTCAGAGGAACAAGAAAGGGAAGAAAAGGGAAAAGGTAAAGGTGAGAAGAAGACAGAATACGGCAAGATACTTGCTCTGAAAGATATCTTGTAGCTCAGACAGTATTTATTGTTTTGAGACATGAATTACCAGTTTTACAGAGTATGTTTTGCAAGAAATCCATCTAGATGATCACAATAGTCCCTCTGAGGTCTAAAAAACTATGAATCAAGAGACATAAAAGGTAACAAATATGTAAATGAGTAATATATCGTAAAACATTAATCTAGTGCTCCTTCTTCCAAACCAGTGTGTCCAATCTGCTAAAGTTAATAGAATCATGGAATCATAGAATGGTTTGGGTTGGAAGGGACCTTAAAGATCATCTAGTTCTAACCCCCCTGCCATGAGCAGGGACAAGCCCCGTTAGACCAGGTTGCCCAAAGCCTCATCCAATCTGGCCTTGAACATTTCTAGGGAGGGGGCATCCACAACTTCTCTGGGCAACCTGTACCAGTGTCTGACCACCCTCACAGTGAAGAATTTAAGAGAATTAAGCTACCACAATCACAGTACAACTGAAAGATAGGTGTATGTCTTATGAAATATGACATACATAAGACTCATTGACATCTGACACAGCAGTGATTTTGTTGCAGTATTGCTACACTGACTGTTTTTCTAGAAAACTGACTTTAGACCATTTTACTTCAAACCTCACTTTTCAATGTGATCAATGTCACAGTGTACCTCCTGGGGCCATATATTTCAGTGGACCTTGGGCAGATCATCACCTAAATTTTTCTGATATTTCCAGTCTTAAAACTAAAGATAACTTTCCTTGTTCAACCTTCGTCAGACGTAAATGGCACATTATGCCTTCATCCTGACACCACTTGCCTACCTGTCCTCTGTTCCTTCTTTCTCTCTGTTTAACCATACATGCTGTTGTATTTTGGAAGCAATTTTGCATAATAAAAAATGGAAACTGTAGCGGAAGGCTATCCTTTAGAACAGAAATGTTGGGAAGGCATGAGAAATAGTTCACGTGCTAAGTAGAGAGCATGTCATGCAGCACATTGTTCACCCTGGATTCAGAGATTCTTGTAACATGGAATTTGTCTGATGCTGGGTAGCCATAACAGGAGAGAGAGTGTTACAGTAATGTACCCTATAAATTCTCCTTTGCTGGAGAAAGGCAGACTGTGTGCTTTGTTTTAAGTTATTTTTATCAAAAGAGAGCAGGAGGGGAAAGCTTCCAGAGATCAACAGATAAAAAATTAGAGGAGTTCCTTTCCCCATGTTTGCTTACAATGGCACTGGCACTCTATGTTTAAGGTGGCCAAATGAGGACATCCATTTTCCTTAGTATTTTATATTTATCCAATAATAAAAATTTGTGAAATAAAACTTTAGCATTGATGCTTGAAATCAAAAGTGGAAATGAAAAGATGATAGGATAAACCATCTTCTTTCTCTGCTCCTTCAGGACTCCAGAATACTTACTTTCTGGGCCAAAGTGACAGTGCTGGTGAGTACAGTTCCAGTAATATCCAGTAACATGATTACACCAAATAAACCAACTGAGGATTTATTTCCTAGTTAGGATACAAGATCATTAATCCTAGTTTACAAACAGGGTTTACTTTCAGAATTTATCCTGATTATTTACACTTTGCATTGCTACATGTAATCTGTTCAACTTTTATCTAAATTATACATTTATTTTTCTCTTTTCACAGAATCACAGGGAAGGGACCTCAGGAGATCATCCAGTCCAACCCCCCTGCAAAAGCAGGTTCCCTACAACAGGCTGCACAGGAAACTGTGGGTTTTGAACATCTCCAGAGATGGAGACTCCACAACCTCTCTGGGCAGCCTGTTCCAGTGCTCTGTCACCCTCACAGTAAAGAAGTTTTTCCTTAGGTTTGTATGGAACTTTCGGTGTTCCAGCTTTTGCCCATTGCCCATTGTCCTGTCACTGGGCACTACTGAAAAGAGCCCGGCCCCATTCATTTGGCTCCCGCACTTCAGGTATTGTAGACATTGATCAGATCCCCTCTCAGTCTTCTCTTCTCCAGGTTGAACAGTCCCAGCTCTCTCAGCCTCTCCTCATATGGGAGATGAGGAAAGTCCTCCTAAAAAGATGTGAAAAGAGCCTGGTCCCAACCATTTGGCTCCCGCACTTCAGGTATTTGTAGACATTGTTAAGATCCCCTCTCAGTCTTCTCTTCTCCAGGTTGAAGAGTCCCAGCTCTTTCAGTCTTTCCTCATACGGGAGATGTTCCAGGCCCCTCATCATCTTTGTGGCCTCTGCTGGACTCTCTCCAGAAGATCGCTGTCCCTCTTCAACTGAGGAGCCCGGAACTGGACACAGGACTCCAGATGTGGCCTCACCAGGGCAGAGTAGAGAGGGAGAAGAACCTCCCTCGACCTGTTGGACACACTCTTCTTAATGTACCCCAGGATACCATTGGACTTTCTGGCCACAAGGCCACACTGCTGGTTCATGGCCAGCCTGCTGTCCACCAGCACACCCAGGTCCTTTTCCACAGAGCTCCTCTCCAGCAGGTCAGCCCCCAACCTGTACTTGCGCCTGTGGTTATTCCTCCCTAGGTGAAGGACTCTGCACTTGCTCTTGTTGAACCTCATCAGGTTCCTTTCTGCCCAGCTCTCCAGTGTGTCCAGGTCTCGTTGAAGGACAGCACAGCCTTCTGGTGTGTCAGCCACTCCTCCCGACTTAGTGTCATCAGCAAACTTGTTGAGGGTGGACGCTACCCCTACATCCAGATCATGGATGAAAATGTTAAACAAGACTGGACCCAGTACCGACCCCTGGGGAACACTACTAGTTACAGGCCTCCAACTAGATTGAGCACCACTGATCACAACCTTCTGAGCTCTGCCAGTCAGCCAGTTCTCAGTCCACCTCACCATCCACTCATCTATCCCATACCTTCTAAGCTTTGCTACAAGTATGTTGTGGGGGATAGTATCAAAAACCTTGCTGAAATCAAGGTAGACAACATCCACTGCTTTCCCCTCATCTACCCAGGGATGGGTTCTATTCTATTTTCTGTTCTAGTTTCTGTTCTATTCTCTTCTGCAGTCATTAAAGGGGTCTGTAAATGGACACATTATTGGGAAAATATGCCAACAGAAAAGAGACAGGAACAAGACTGCATTCAGTCACATTACAGACCATGGGTTTATTACCAAAAGGTGTCACTGGAAAGCACTGGGAAAGGTGCATCATACTTCAGAGATTCTGATCTGCAACAGAGCTTCTGAGCTTAATTTTTGTTTCTAACGCACAAGAAGTGATCTGTGCTGACTGTGCTGACTACTTGCAATGTGCTATACTTCCTCTGTGCTGATTATGTTACAGGTTTTATTCACTAAGCACTAAGCTGAGCAATCACCATGACTGCAGCAAAAGATATTATTGGGTACTGGGGGACTAGCAAGAACAGCTGAGAAGAACCAGTCAGAAATCAACTGTGTGAAAGAGTATGTGCAGAATATCTATTAATTCAACTACATACACATACCTACATTAGAATAACACTACTATAAGTATAGGGTCAAACACCTGACAATTAAGAAGTATTATAATTAAGCATACCTCTTCACCCATAATTAATTTCCTTTCACATATACATTTGAACATGTTCACATGCTGTTTTTTCCACAGAACATCTGCCTCCTCCTGTGCACAAAATTGGTAATGCTTATTTAATGACCATCTATTTAATATTTTTATATTTACCCCACCATTTCTAGAGTTTACTTCATTTTCAAATTGTATTTTGAAGACATTAATTAATTGACTATGTCCTTGGCAAACACCACTTAAGGGTCATGGTTTCAAGTCTTGGGAGCAGCAGATGTTGCCAATATGAAGGTGGGCAAGAAAGTCAACAGTGAAGTTGATTAAGCTCTGAAGAGTCAAAGATCTGTAGGTTGATGTCGGACATGAACAGGAGTTACCAGGAGAGGGGCTGCCGGAAAATTGAGAAGAGACAAGAGAGCAGTGTTATTCAGTGCTGTTCAGAAGACATTAGGGAAGCAGAATAGAAACAAAGATATCCAGTGCCCTCCCAGTTGGTGAGCAGGGAGCAGAGCAAAAGGAGAAAAGTTTCTGTAAGAGAAATAAATTTTAGTGTTTCTTTTTTGAAATGACTCCTCTGTATTGCCTGAAGGTTACGCTGAGGTAGAGAATACTGAATCTTGATCAAATTATAAGAAAAGGAAAATAATATATTGGGAAACATATTAGTAATGGAACAATTTGGCACATTTTTTTTCGTGTAGAGAATTGTCCCATTTTGACATTTGTGGAAGTTTTGATTCATTTATTTCCAAACTCACTTTTAATATATTTGAATACAGATAATGTTTTTAAAAGTCTTAATAGTAAAATGTTTATACTTTATTGTAACAAAGCAATACAATTCCCCCAAATGTTCTTAATGATGTTACTGAAAGGGTGTTTTATGGGTCATTTTAATTCCATTACATAATGGAAAAAAAAAAATCTAAATTTCAGCATTTCCTGAAGAATGGAATTATTCCCTCCTGACTTATTTCTTTAGTACTTCAAAAGGCATTGTGCAACTTGGACTGGAAAGAGGAACACTAAACTAATTAAAAACAAAATGAGAACAACAATAATTAAACAAACAAAACCAAAGCAAAAACATACAGAAAATAGTTCAGGAAAAGCCCAAAGGATTTATTAATGCTATCATTCATTCAAGCAATCAAGATAAATGATGTCAAGGTTTCAGAGTGCTGCTTGGGAAAACAGCAAATGTAAAGTACAAATTTCATGTTTCACCCAAGACAATATAAATACAGAAACAACTAGTTATTGCAAGACTATCGCATCCTCATTCCTATTTTAGTTGCAACCATCCCAGTTATGCAATTTTGGTGTAAAAAGCAGACAATAAAATGTTGCTGCTATTTAGTGATAAATATCAATAACTTCAGAAACAAAATAATCCCAGAATTTTGAGTGCTGTTGCTGCAAGTTATTTCCGAAACAGTAATTTCTAAGTGAAATGAGGGGAGGCTTAGGGAAAACAAAAAAAAGTTTAAAAGTTTTAGTTAATTGTGCTACAGAAGCAAACTCACTCATTTCAAGTAAGGAACTTGATATGTATTTTCAACCACAAATGAACCAGTTTCAGTAGATGCATCCCATAAGTTATGGAAGTTGCTAAACACAATGGGATTTAAATGGTTAAAACATCTTTGTTAGACTTTCTATGAAGAACAAGTACAAGGAAAAACATACTTTAATGTGAGAAGGTAGCACAAAACTTCAAGCATAAATCCATTGTGGCAGAAAGAGATGTCAAGTACAGGTTGTTTTTACTGTATTCTATATATTTTCCATCTAATTCTTTGTACAGTGCCTATGAACATCCCAAAAAAATGGATCAAGGAAAAGTATTAAAGTAATTATTTTGACTACCTGACTTTAGGACTACCACACAGAGCTACCACTAATAACAGTATCTCTAAGACGAAGAGGACACAGAGATGGGAAAGACAGCAGAAATGGTGTGTTACAAGCAGAAAACACAGGAAGGGACAGATGAGAAAGAGAATTGAAACTGATGGAGGGGAGGGCTTAGAAATTCCAATGCAAAGATCAAGGATGGTAATTTTACCCTGGAGTTAGTGCAGAGCTAGTGAAGAATTAATTAAGGACACTAGCACTGAAGTAAATGATTCAGGAGGTTCAAAGGTCTCACAAAACTATTCCAGAAGTTTATCATTGAATTTTCTTTTCTCATCTCATCTTCCTAAATTGTAAGACTCTCTGTTCAGTATGATTTCTGTTTATTTCCTATAACTCTACAGTGTATGTGAGCAAAGGATGAACATTACTAGCATTTCCACAATGAGACTGCAGATATCTGGAGTGCTAACTTGGCAACTCAGCATCTATCAGGTGCCAAATCATTTATCTCAGCTTCTACAGCAGCATGTATTTGATGTAATGTATTATATACATAGCAATTTAGAGATTTAGAGAGGAAGGAAATTAAGCTGTGTGAAAAGAAAATGGAATACGTATCTCAGGGCAAATATCAGAAAAGCAAAAACTGAGTAATTACGGTAAAACAAACCACTGATGGATGGATAGCACACACAGATGAGGGAAGCAGGGATAAAAAAAATCATAGAAGCATAATTGGAAAAATACTAGCAAAATAAAATATTGTAACTGAGGCTTACCATTGTGGCAGGCTTCAGTATAGCCTTGATGTGCTCATCTTGGGAGGCTTATTGAGGGAAGAACTTTATTTTTCTAATTCAGTACTTTTTTAGCTCCAGTGTAAGGGTTTGAGCAAATACAACTCAGCTCTAGAGCAGCACATGGTATTGCTGACCAAGAACCAGACCCACAGCGTGATCCTTCACTGCCACTCAGCTCTGGGTGTAAAACAGTCACATAGCTCTGAAAAAGTGGGGTCAGGGATCTGTTCAATTCCTTGATTCTGGAAGGAAGTAGGGACTAGCAAGTAGACTCAAGTAGAGACTAGCAGCCCTTCAGAAGTTGTTATTTCATTCTCCATCTCTTACTGTTCTGCCAGCCAAGAGACAGACACACTACTCAGGGTTTTACAAAGCCTTTTATTTTCATGTGCAGGTGTAAAGTCAAAGCCCTTCTCTCCCAGGGCTTCGGCCTACATCAAATGAACTTTGCCTTTAGCTTCCATGATAATTTGTTACTGGGGTTTTTTTTAGCATGCTGGACAACTTCTCAAAGACCTTCAGTGCTATACAGACATTTGGGTTATCAGCTTCTCAGTTCTAGCCTCAGGGATGGGATTTTTGCCAGAGCAGGAACCCACAATAAAAAAAATTTGTCTGAGAGAGAGATCTTCTGATCTATCCCTATCCCATTGGCTTACATCCTGGAAAAGACCTATCCAGTGTCCCAATATCTGCTGTTTAGTGAGACATCCTTCATCAACTGGAATTGGATTCACTCTCTTCTCTCCCCTACCTCAGCAATAAAGGCTCCTTTTCTTTGCCTTCCCATGGCTTGTCTGCTGCCTCTGGTCTGAGAGGCTCTGCTGTTTAGGAAAGGATGCTGAAGGACATAACGTAGCAACTTTGAGGTAAGGGGTGGGAAGAAGAGGGTGTGGGGACTGAGGAGCAGGCCTGTTGGTGTGCGAGGGTTTGTGGGACATTTTAAACAGGGAATTTGAGGCCTATGACTGGGTTGAGGGCTGTAGTTTTGGTAGACTGTAAAGGGGACAAGGATGCTTGAAGGATCAGTGATTTCAGTTTCATCACTGTCAAATGATCATTTAAGAATCAAGAGCAATTTAAGCAGCAGGATTGATTTAGACCTTGGCTGGAAGATTAATTGCTAATTAAGGAACTAGTAAATGTGGATGATGAGTTTCTGCAGAGCTAGGGACCTCAAATGATCTTGCTCAAGTTTCTTTCAGAAATGGACTCAATTAAATGTACCTCACAGTGACAATTGGTAAGGGAAAGCTAAATATTATCTGAGAGATTATAATGCCATAATCTTAATTTCAAATATCTAATGATTTGGAAAGCAGAGATAATCCCTCATTTGTTTTTTCTCTTTCCTAATCTGACTCATAAGAGTTTGCTTATTGAGATTGGAAAGGTGGAGATGCATAAAATAAAAAAGGCATGATGATATATAGAAAAGCTGATCACCTTAGCATACAATTTATTTATAGTGCATGGAAAGAGAAGGACTTTCTCCTCCACAGTCTGACTCAGAGGAGGCCCTTTGTAGGAGTATTGCTCTGCTCCCAAAGCAATAATCAAGCTATAGAAAAACTTAGAAATTGTAAATGAAGAAAGTAGTGGATATGCAGAAAATAGCGGAGATAAAAAAAAAAAATTATGAGAGTTCTGTATAGCTTTTTATATGAATAGTAATTTATGGACTGAGGAAAAGTAAAAAGCAGGTAAAATCCTGCAAGACTCCACCCTTTTAAGATATGTCTTTTAATAAGTAAGTGTGCTTTAGCGACTTCAACAATTTAATGGGAAGACTGCCTGCTAAAATTGAACATCAAGAATTTGCCACAGTGAGAATGTAATTTTGTTTCATGTTTTTCTTCTTATCAAAAGAATATAATCTTAGGAAAAAAAAAGGTAGAAAAAAATTAGTCCTGTAATAAAGTGTAATAAAGTGTTCTAAGAAACACTACATCTGAAAAAAAACCCCAAACCCCAAAACAACAAAACAAACCAACCCAAAAAATAATGATTCAAAGAGAAAGGAAAAAATTAACAGTTATTAAGATAATTAATCAGTCTGAGAAAGCCTGTCTGCCTGTATCTTGTACAAAACTAAATGCCATACTAACCTGATCTGCACATCCAGCTATCATCAAAAGAGGTAATTCTGTGAGCAGAATATAAATTCAGATATATCAGATTTTATTTATTTCATTAGTTAGTTAGTTCTAGACATCTCTATTCACTGAAACTGTACTGAATGATGAACAAGGTAACTGAACTCAAGTACGTCAGGACATGAGCTGCAGTGGAAGGGAGAAGACACAATTTGTGACTGTATACTCTGTGTGACTCCATGTGGATACCGCATGTCCCAGACAAGATGATATCACACAAAGCTGCACAGAAATTTTGTTTCAAGACTTCATGTACTGTGTTTCCCTTCACACTAATCCACCCGGGAGCATGTAGCTTCTAAGTTGGTCTAGTAGTGTTCAAATAGCAAGAGTGAATCTTACTCCTCTTCTGTCCGAGTAGGATGGACTGTGGTGTAGCCCTTAGTAAACATTATACTTTACAGTCATTAAACAGTAGAGGCCAAAGTCTGTGTGTACACAGTCTAGATAAAGCAGTAACAATCATAACACTTCCTTGACTCAGCAGAGCTGAGTCAGACCGGAAATCACTGTGCTTCCTTGCAGACCTCAACACTGCTAGAGTTGTCCATACATCAGCTCCACTGGACACACCAGAGCAGGAAGCAAAACCAGGTTAATGTTTTTACTGAAATGAAGCTGACCTGAAACTAAGTTATGGCTTCTTATTCTGCCTATGGAATATATTCTTGGCAAAATGTGGAACCTTTTTTATTTTTAAAAGCAGCTGAAAAATTTTGTCTAATCCTCCTTAGCTATGGGTAGCAAACAGGATTAGCTTAAGGAAAACATTTTTTCCTATTTGATTTGTTTGCTCTCTGTTTAAATTTTTATATAATTGTTCTCACTATGTCTCTTGATGAAGTTGTCTGATCATGGTAATTTAGTGAAGCAGTAATATTTATGCTGCATCATTTACAGTCCTTATGTGAGTAAAATTAAGCATGTGCCAGGCAGAGGTTGTAACTTCTCTCTCAAAGTGGAAACTGATAAATAAGTACAGGAGAAGGGAAAAAAAAAAAATCCTTCAAGCAAATTACATTTCTACAACATCCCAGTTAAGGGGTTTTGAATCATAGACCAGTCCTTGATTTGAATTGGAAATGTTTCTTTCAGACCTGAGTAGCAGCCACAGAAATTATTTTTCCCATCATTTATACATACATTTTATTTATTAGAAGCAATTTAGAGGAAAATGTGGTAAATAGCTGGGGTCAAAGATCTATGGATTAGTTTCCCTAGATTTGTTTTCATCCTTTACCCTATCCTTCATAAGATTTAGGACATCATTTTGTTGAGAGACAGCTTTTAAAGCTCTGCTAACTTTAGCTACTCTGACAGCTGTATTATTAAACTCTTAGTTCAGCATGATGGAAACTCATCCATAAAACCTGATATAGTTAGACTTTAACTGGCAGTACTTTATAAATTACCCTGTTTGTATTAATAATTCATTTCAAAAAAAGAATGTAAGCTTTTTTAAAACACCACCACAGAGAAAAAACACTGCACTCATCCAGAGACATTTTGTAGTGCTTTAGAAACCAAGGTGCAGCAGGATGTGTTGCTTTCCTGTTGAACTTGCAGGCTGTGAGAGAAACACTTGCTGTGGTGGAATACAGAGTCTGAAACAATAGTTGTGAAGGTGAGTTATAAGAAAATTAATGACTTGGGGGTTTTGAGAGCTCTGGATTCACTTCCTTGCTTTTTCATAGTGTGAGAAGTCTTCTCACTGATCTATGCCTCACTGACTCAACAGCAAAGTGAGACTGGTTAATTGTCCTTTCTTTTCTCATTTGTCTTGCCTATCCCAACCTTGTCAAAAGATACATTTGAATAGATAGATCCCTTGACTGCTACCAAACAATCTCCCTCCACACGTGTTGTCTTAGGGTTGAGCTCATAAATTACCCTGTTGGCAAACTCTTTGTGGCTACATGGAGTCTGGCAAGGCAAAGATATAAAGAGATTCAGATCTTCCTTAATAGAAACACTGTCAAGTGATTAGTCATGCTAGATTTAAAATATTTTATACAGCAGAGCATATTCCAGTAAATAATTGTGGTGGTTTAACCACAGGTAGACCATGTGGTCCTGCACTCACTCCCCCACCCAGTGAGATGGGAAGGGAATCACAACAAAGGGGGCACGGGATTAGGACAGGGACAGGAATGGCTTAATCACCAGTTATGGTCATGGGCAAAACAGACTCAACTTGGGGATGAAAAATCAATTTTATTCATTGCCATTCATCTGGGTATCTCAATGAGACTTAACAACCACATCTTACAACACCTTCTCCCTACTCCTCCCTTCTTCTCAGGCTCAAATCACTTTGCTCCCGATTTATCTACCTTCCTCCCCCAGCGGCACAGGGGGCAGGGAATTGGGGTTGCAGTCAGTTCACCTCTGCTGCTCTTCCCAGCATGAAAGTCCAGGAACAAGATGTTCCAAAGCGAGTTTCCCATGGAGTCATGGACCTCTCTGGGCACAGGTCCTGGCTCCAGCATGGGGACATCCACAGGCTGCAAATGGGCCTCTGGTCCAGTGCACCTCCTCATCCCCCAGCTCTGGTGGTCCACCCCCATTCTGGCATTGAGCAACTCTGAGGTATTAATTCAGTCACACTTGCACTCAGGGCTCAGCTTTCCTGCTCCAGTGTGGAGTCCTCCATGGGTATCTGCTTGGCCGTTGAACCTCCATGGGCTGCAGGTATCTCCTTTGCCTTCTCTTACTCCATGTGGTTGAACTGCGTGACTGAGGTTCTCTGTCCTCCCACTCCTTCTCCTTCCTCCTTCCTGGCAATGAAGCTCTCTGTTTAGGCCAATGGTCATCTTTTGTTCAGGTCAATGGCCTCTCCTCCAGGTTCACCCCACCTTCTTTTCAAGACAGTCCTTCCCCTCACAAATATGGATTTGCAGAGGTGTTTCTCTAGTGCTCATTGGCTCAGCCTGGGCTGGGGGCAGGGTACACCTTACAGCCAGGAGAGCTTTCACTCTAACAGGGTGGCCCCTTACCTCCCGCCAACCCCAACACAATAATCTAATGTACATCTCTTACTTTCAAATAGATCCTATTTCTGTATCTGTCAGCATACAGTAGTATGGAAAAATATAGAGTCAATTAGCTCTAAGACACCATTTTTCTTTTACTATAAAGGAGAGCAGAAAATAAAAGATATATGGAAACTTTTTTTAGTGTGATTTCACAAAACTTTGTGCAGGAGTCAATAGCAGATTATTTTATTGCCTGTGGTTCTTTATATGTCTTCTAAGACTTAAATTGTAGCTCTGTTGATTTTAAATAGTCATGCTCTAGCATAATATATTGTCAGTTATCATCAGTATTTTATTTATTTAAATTATTTGCCTCCCTTTATTATTTCTTATACATAGTCAGTCTTGTACTCATGGGAATAACTCTGTTGTCTTCAAGAATGTGATTTGTATGAAAAATACTTGTAAAAATGGTTGTAATATTCACAGGATGACAAAAAAATGGTCTTAATGTCCTCTCATTTGTGATAGTATGACTCTAGCAGAGTCAGTGGGTTTGTGATCAGTGTAGCAGAAACAGTCTGGAACATCAGGATTCCATTTTTTATGCTCTGGGGAATTTGTACCCACATTAATTTAATTTAAACTCTGTTTTACAGAGTTTAGATCAAGGAAATATTAGCATTTCACAGTGTGGAATAAAGAAAGCCCCAAATCATCTGAGATCACTGATAACAGCATTTAAGTAAAAGTAGTAAATTTGAGGGATAAGAAAATTTAGTGAGTATGATATTTGTTTGATATTTGCATCACATACAGGCTGCAAGAAAAGTAGATATTGAATCAAGAGTGTGAGGAAGTGACAGCGGTGAAGGAAAGCATAGTGTATGGCAGGCAGAGACAAGGTGCTCAGCAGATCTGTTTGTTGCTGTCTCAGAGCTTTTATTTCACATATGACACCTAGCAGGTGAATGCTGGATTTTGTTTTTTTTTATCTTCCTCCTGATATATTTGCCTGTAAGGACTCAATGGGACCACTTGGGTCACTGAGTGTGAACTCCTGCTCTTGCAAGCACAGGAACACATGTAATGATTATTTAGTCTTCAGTGGTCTATAGAAAATAGCCCACAAACCCTAAGTAACTGACCCTGTAAAACATTTTCTAAAACTTTCTAATAAACACTACAAACAAGGAATAAAATTGGCAGCCAAAAGGTATCACAGGAAATGGAGTGGTGATGGGGAAGGAAAAAATCAAGGGAACTACTGAAATGCAGGTAGTCGCAACCCATATTCCTTAATATGCTCCAGATCATCTGGGTTGTGCTTTGGGGCTGAAAACAGTGGAGTGACTGAGGCCCTGCCAGCTTTCTGTGTCCTTTGAGAAAGAAATTTTAAATTATTTGCTACATTTTGATAGTACTTGCATTCAGTTAGCCTCACTAAAGTCAACAGAGACTAATGATTTCTGACAAGTTCTCATTTAATTTATTCAAGATTTGAGAATTTTGAAAAAGGTTTGGGGAGGGATTGGGGGTTTTGGTTCTTTTACATTTTTACTTCATCCTTAGTTGTTTATGTTTTCAGCTGCAGGAATTTGGGAGGTGAGAGCCTTCTGGATAAAATATTCATTGAGAAAAATATTGCCTTTTTCTGGCAGGATTACTTTCAGTAGTCGATTCTAGATTTTCTATTCCTCACATCTTCCAAGCTCTTATTAGTATGATGGCATTTTTTGGTTTGCTGATAATGCCAGACTGTGCTTTTATTATGTATTTTTTCTTTTGCTAAATGCCCTCCTCTGACCCTTAAAAGTGGAAATGGAAGGTTTAGTAGGCTCCTTACTCCTTGTAAGAGAAAATAGGCTCTTTAGGGCTGGAGAGTTGAGGGGGTATAAGGTTATTTTTGGTTATTATTCTTTCCCAAGACTTCCCCTATAAAGGTGGAGGTCTTTGTATGAGGTGTATTGGTAATTGTCTCATCTATTTATTCCAGCTCTTTCTTTGATATCCTTCTTAATGTAGATTTTATTATTTTTTTAAATAAAATATCTTTATGCCATCACTATAACTTTAGTATGCAAGAGGAGAGGGAAATTGACTTGATGATTTTACGTTTTTTGAAAGCAAAGCTTGACCATGGTTTTATTAGCTAACATTCTAGAAAAAGTTACCAATGTTTTTACCAGTATGGTTCCTGTACACTAGGATTAGTACACTAATCTTATCTCTTAGTCTGCAATTTGAGAGAAGGTAGGACGTCAAAAAGTCTACAGATTAGGTTGTTTAAAATATGAAATGTGTCCTTTTTCTGAAGGATTGAGCTGCCTTTGTGGTTGGTGATTACATAAAGCCACAAACAGTCTCACCCACAAGTATAGAAGTTTTGTGCTAAACTGTATACTGCACCATTGTAGTTTGGACAGAGGGAATAGCATCAGGTATATACAGAGTAGAGTCACAGAATCACAGAATTGTAGAGGTTGTAAGGGAAATCAGGCGATCATCTAGTCCAACTCCCCCGCAAAAGCAGGTTCCCTACAACAGGTTGCACAGGAAACTGTGGGTTTTGAACATCTCCAGAGATGGAGACTCCACAACCTCTCTGGGCAGCCTGTCCCAGTGCTCCGTCACCCTCACAGTAAAGAAGTTTTTCCTTAGGTTTGTATGGAACTTTTGGTGTTCCAGCTTTTGCCCATTGCCCATTGTCCTGTCACTGGGCACCACTGAAAAGAGCCTGGCCCCATCCATTTGTCCCCCTGCACTTCAGGTATTTGTAGACATTGATCAGATCCCCTCTCAGTCTTCTCTTCTCCAGGCTAAAGAGTCCCAGCTCTCTCAGCCTCTCCTCATATGGGAGATGCGGAAAGTCCTCCTAAAAAGATGTGAATTTTTCTTGGAGACTAATAACCAGCTTGGAGACTAATAACCAGCTAACAGAATTTTATCGGGGAAATTAAATAAGAGTATGACTAAGGAATCTTGTCAGGGTTTTGAAATCCTGCCATAAATTATCACTTTTCTGGGCTGTCACTATGGAGACTAAAGTGAAATGAATAGTAATATAAAAGATCCCTTTTCTTCAGATTTCTCCAAGGAGCAAATATTGAGAATGACGAAAAATTTGGACTGCCTTTATTTTTTTTTCACTCCTGAACTGACTTCAGTTTTCTAGTCAATGCTGTTAATTTGGCAAGTGCTAAATTTGCTATTAAAGCTAAATAGAAAATCAATGGCTAACAGTCAGCAACAATATGATCTACTGTGACTAATGATGTCTTTTCAGCTAATCTGTGAATTCTGAAGGTCTCAGGGCGCTTGTGGTGGTGGTGGTATGGGGCAAGGATTTCTGGTTTTTGTTTGTCAGGCAAAAGTCCCTCAATGGGATGGCATACTAGCAGAATTCTGTGCCCTTGTGAAATGTCAGTGTTATCTAAGAAACTATTTGCAAGTTTTTTTGTTGCTAACCGCAGGAGGTGCACCTAGTTGGGCCTTGCTGTCAAGCCTGCTTCTGATGTGGTGAAATGAAATATGTACTCTGTGTTCCCAGAGAGAGCTTTTATGACAAATGGCAGAATAATAGCCCTTGCTAATTTGTATTGAGATATACATGCTGCTGGCTTGGTGGCATCACTGCAGCAAACTGTGAATCATGTGCAAAATGGAAAAATCCCTGCTTTTTCTGTACAGGGAGTGAATACAGAAGAGGCTGTTGTCTGCTCTGGATTTTGGGCACTGGTGCTCCAGCTTTGGCTTTTCTTTTTTAATAAAAGAATGCAGGAAACCAAAACTTCCTTGAAGAATAAGAATAAAAATAAAAGAAATTCCATTCCAAATATTGTTCTTCATCTGTTACTATATTAATATATTAAAATACTGTCCTTATTCTCCCAAGTTTAAAAATCAATGATTCTCATTTTAAGCACCTTATATTTTTAAAATAAATCTTCAAGTATGTGGATTTGGCTTTTTGTCTGCTTCTCTCTTTCTTTCCCATTGAGGTTTATGAATTGTGAGTTCATAATTTATAAACCTGGTATGGAAGACAAGCTGTGTCACCGCGACTTTGAGAGACAAACAAAAAAGGGCTGTCTTCAGTACCTGGAAGCCCTTTAGCCACTTCCCTGGGACATAAATCTTCTGTAACCTTTAAATTAAGAAGAATATTTACCTGCAAAGCAGGTATAGAAGTCCAGTGCATTCTGTGTCCTTCAGGCCCTGGCCATTGGATCGTCTGTAATAAGCTGAATTAAGCACCCTGCATTGCAGGGAGGACATTTGCTGAGCAGGGCTGTGCATGCAGTATGAAATTGTCCTGTATGTGTTTCGTAAGTGAGATCAACAGTTTGGCTCATGGAAAACAGGCCTGAAACGCTCAGCATGAGTGTACTGCACAGGCACAATGTGTTTGTGGGACATTGTTTCCATAAGATCAAAATTAGAGACAGGCCTGCAATGCTCCAGCAATTTTCCTCTCAAATTGTATTCTCATCTTGACATGAAAGCATTAGGTATGTAATATACAAATACTGGGGCAATAGTTGTTTTGATGACAGCTCAGTTAGGTGGATAAAAAAGGAGCTGCATCTAAACTTGGCATATGAGGAAAAGGAAGACTATGTGGGAGCTGTGAGTAGTGATGTATTTTTTTAAGCAAGGGGTTTCACAGTGCTGGAGAAGTACTTCTCTAAAGCAAGATTCACCCCTGACCAATTCACAGCATTGGGAAAATAGTCCCTGTAAGTAAATCTATTGTGTTTGTTTTGATTGAGAGGAAGGAAGCAGATGAGATTGGACCACAGAGGTTTCCACTAAAACCCTAGGATTAAGTACAAGGAAAGTCTGTGGCTTTTAGGTAGAATATCTTCTGCATTCAAGTTGTCACTTGTTTTTTGTTGTAAGACAAGAAGAATGTTGGGATGTTGCCAATGTCACAGAGATAAGTGGATCACCTTGAGACTTTCAGCTTTCTTTTTTTCTGAATTACATTTACTATTTTGTGGTTACTCAACAAGAAGCTTGAAAATATGATCTGAGTGCTCCTCAAATAATTTATTTTTAAATAAAAAAAATTAAAGTCACAAATCTTAAATATCTTTCAAAAAATCTTGAGATTGTCTTAAAATAATACCATTTTTACTTCTCTACTTCCTTTTTTTTTTTTTCTGTAAGTCATGTAGAATAGACACATTAATTTATTGCAGCTCATCTTTTTCTTTGATAGCTTTCTTTGATAGCCTCTTCAGACTTTCATTTGGACTAATTTTTCATGCAATTTCTTTGCTAAAGCATTTTCTCCTCCTGATTCGCCAAAGGAGGAAGAATATAAATTGTTATCTTTTTTGTAGTATTTCTAAATACTACATTCATAGATACACAAATTTCTGTCTTTAAGATGTCCATAAAAAATTGTCTTTTCCCTATTCCATTTATGGAGAATTCCTAGGCAGGAATACAAATAAAAAGCAAATCTATGGTTATCTGTTCCTGCTTGGCCAGTTACTGAGCACAGATTTATAGGTATGTCGAGTATCTGAATCTCTAGGTTTGATCACCACCAGCTATCCTGCTATATTTTCTATTCTTCATTTATTTTCCATCAGGAATAAAAGAAAAAAAAGTAAAATACAAATTTTCAGGTTGCTTACAGGTATCTTCCATTTAAAACACTTCTTTTTTTCAGTTGATGTGCATGGAAGTGTTTGATCCTTACAACAGAAATTCTACAGATACAGTCCTGTATATTCTCTGCATCAGTGTATGAATATTTTTTCTTCTTTTAGTATTTACGTACTCAACAGAAGTTTCTGCAGCATAGCTTTGACCTAAGCCTGGATCAGAAGTTCAGGAATTTAACTCTAGTCTAGAGGACTATAGAACTTCATAGAAAGAGTTCATAGAGTTGAGTTTATACAGAGGTTTTGCTACAGAATTAAAACATAAAGTAATTAAAGCATTTTCTCTGTTATTCCCTGATAAAAGCTTTTGTCAATATGAAGATGAAAAAAAATGAGTTAATGAACATTATTGTTACAAAAAATTGAGTTAATGAACATTATTGTTTTAATTTGCTAGGTTGGTCTGAGAAGGAAAATATTTGGGAATTGCATATGTGTGTTTGCATGCACATACACACATCTGAGAAGTGGGCAGCTGCTATTAGGAAAATAAATGTCTGTTTCTCAGTCTAGTGTAAAACATTTTCTTCCTGGTAAAATTTTTCATGATGTTTAGGAGTATCTGTGTTTGGTACCTTGAAAGAGGAAAGAAATTTCCCAATTTTATTCTGGGAATCTTCTTTTGCAGACTTCCAGGGAAAATGTGGTTCTTGGACCATCTTAATCTTCACATTAAGCAGTGACTTTTGGATTGCAGACTTCTAGTTTGTTGCCACAGGCACTCTATAAATGCAAGTGTTAGCACTCTCAGACCAGCCTTTGTTGATCAAAAGTGGGTAAAAATCGTTACGTGGAATGATTTTCATAAATGGATAACTTACAATGTTTGAATAACTTCTTGCTTCCACAAACACCAAGTTCTTTACAGTATACTTGGTCAGAACATATATTTTATAGCTATTCTCCCCCCTTTTTTTTAAGGTTGTTCTTTCATTTTTGCATAGGACTACTAAAAAGTTCATCCACTGTGCTTCATTGACGAAGTCTTTAGTAGGCCCCTGCCAAGGTGCTAGAGAGTCATCCTCTGTTGTCAGAATACTTAAAGAGTTTCCTGGTGGCCGTTTTTTAACTCATCTTCTTTCCCTGTTCTTACGTGAGACCATTGCTTATCTTTGGAGTTTCTCTGTGTCAGTGATTGACTCATATGCTATGTACTAGCTGGTATAACAATTCTTTGACCTGAACTAATGCTTTTTCAACTATTCTTCTCTTTCATCTTGGCTACGCAAGCTTCTCATCTAAGAGACTATTATTTTTCTTTATGTTCCATGTAGCGAAATATCATGCAGTGCTAGCATGCTATATTTTAAATAATTTACAGAGAAGCATGTAAATGAAACAGAAGTTGTGTGAGAGCTGAACTCTGAACTCAGCTTCTTGTCTAACCATAGACTGACCAACCTTCATGTCTTGTTCAAAATGTAAAACAGTGAAAGCTTCTTGCTGCTTACTGTAAAACAATATATATGCTGTTCCCCACATATTTGCATTTTGAATTGAAAGCTCAAATAAATGGAATAGGGGAAAAAACAGTGTTGTCAAGTATCTTTCCAGGCAGAAGATAACATGCCAAAAAGCCAGCTGACTGGGGAGCATAGACAGCAGAGCTGGAGTTATTTTCTAAATTAACTACTATTTGTTAGGCATAGCAAAAACTTTTCTCTTGAAGGTAGTATTAAGTATTTTGCCTTTTCAGCACAGAGGGAAGATTTTTTTCCCCCCATAATAAAAAAACTGCAGACTATTATTGCATGTTACTTAGGGCTGAAATATTTGCATTAACTCAATAAATGTTTTGTCATGAGCTTTGTGGGAGCTAAACAAATTGCTGATTCCACAGCTTAATGACTACAGCCCATTTCCACATCCATCCCACTCCATTCCATACCCAAAAGGCTGGTTGCAAGTCACAAAATGAACCTCCTTTTGTTTATCCTTCTCTTGTCTCATTATGGTATGTGCTATAAAAACAGTACAAAAGATGAGCTTATTATGAGGGTTGGGCTGTGCTTTTCCTAGTTGTTAAGATAATAGACTAAGGCATTAAAGAACAGAGCTTATTTCTCTACCACAATAGTAGCCATCTCTGCAGAGCCACATCCACAAAAGGATTTTGGTTTCATGGGATCCAAAGCCATCAGTTAGGTACATAGGCTCCACATACTAGTATACGTAGGTATTTCTGACCTGAGGTCCCAAAACTCACCAAAGAGGCTGCAAATTCTTGATCGCTCACAGTGAGAAATCCCAAGGAGAATGTGTAGTTTCAGTATACCTCCTGGCTCCATGCAGGAGTCCATCCACTGCTGGCAGTCACAGACACGTGTTAGAGCAGGTATGGGTGCCTTTTTGTCCACAAAATGTCCCACCATGTGGGATGGTAGAAGTTATTCAGTATTCAAGTAAATTGAGCCCACCTATCATTTGGCTCTGATGAATTTGCTAACAAGCATGCCTGGAGGTGTAAAGGCCATCATGGCTTCTCC
>NW_010339128.1:107628-143109 GCF_000700745.2 Antrostomus carolinensis
CTTGGTATCTTTGTGGTTAGGGCACTTTCCAGACTACAGGGGAGACTCTTCTACTGACAATGCCTGGTGTAAAACATTTTGTTACTTAAAATTGATTCCCAGGTGAATATGCTAGTTATAACATCATGCTTCTTCCTGACCAAATTGATATTTAATTAGTCTTAGGGGATTAGTTTTAACAGGAAGGACTCAGGCAGCATACTTTACAGTGAGGAATAGCTGGGTAATTGGAGCATTCCTCATGGAAATGCAAGCTCACATCTCTTCAAAGGGGAAGAGAAATATGTGTGCATTACCAATACCTTGATACCAATATCTCAAAACACTATGCTGCTGGGTAAGACAAAAATGCATGGTACCTTGTTTTGGTTTTGTTTTATTTTGTTTTTTAATGTGGTGTTCAACTCTCACAGAAAGCTCTGAGGATGCCTGTTTCACTGGGCAAAGCATAAAGGCAGAAATCTGCAAAGCATAAAGGCAGAAAAATATTTCCTTTACCAGGCTTTAAGATGTCTTTCAAGAATGAAGAGATCTGTGTCCATGTGTTATCTTTACTCTGATAGTAAACTGAAGTATATAGTTGTGTACTGATGAACAATAATCCACTAGGATTTTGAAGATATTTTTCAAAGGACCAGGTGGAGTCCTGGCACTGTGCACGTGTGGTTTAACACAACTGCAAGACTGCAGTCAGGCTTAACCTGGGACAGGAATGGTGCACTGCTAATGCTAAGAGCTACAATGCCCTTGGCTAACCTGTTCCCCTAGATCTGTACCTGGGGAAAGTCTGAAGATGACTGCATTGCTTTCTTAAGGAGGCCAAGGAAAAATGGAAGCTAAACCACAGGAAAATAGGAGAGGAGAAAAAATAAGGCATTTATTACATAGAGAAAAAAACCACAATTATATTAGCCAACGCACCTTTAAAAAATAAATGTTTTAGAAAAAAATTTAATCTGCATTGATTTAATGTGTTACTCTCTTTTACATTTAGATTTCTGCAATTTGGACTAGTCAAGATCAAAAGTTTCACCTGGATGTGCATTTTAATCTATATACATAGGTACAACAACAATACAAAAGTTTGTCCTGTGCACGAGAAAAGGAAGTGAGGGGTTCCAGCCTATGTGTTCCAGTTTTACTCTATGTGCACTTGCAGGTGGATAGTGGTATCTGCTAGCAATTGGGAACTGAAGTTTCCAATAAGGTTAGAAATTGGAAAAAGGCTGCTTTCTCTGTCGACATCTGCCCAGCACCTTATTTCCCAAGAGATTTTGAGAGGATTTTGTCTTTTCTAGGTTTGGATAAGATCTAAGCAGCTCTGGAATAATGTTGGTATCATGTATGTGAATACCCAAATGTCTTGAAATAATTTTTCTCCGTTGTTCTGATTTTTACTGAGAAAATCCATTTTTTCCCTCCTTTTTTTCCTGGAATTAACAAGTGCTGATTGTTCTGTTACTGAAAACAGAGAGGAGCAGAGTACTCTCATTTCTGTTATTTTGTTCGTGTGGCTAAAAGTTGCTGTTAGATTTTCACTCATACAGAAACAAGTGGCAATGTAAATGTTTTGTGTAATGATTCTAGGCAGATGGCTTATCCTCCTAAAGTAGATACCCACTAAAATTCACCTTCAGAAATAAATTTTTTACCTGTAAAGAAGGAAGTCCTTGGTTTAAACTATGGAACTTTAAAATTGCAGCAGTGATCAGAGTTGTACCCTTTAATTTGCTAGCTCTGTTAAGACACTGTAGATATAACTAACCTTAAAATGTGTTGTTTTCCAAAAAGCAAATAAGTTTTTTGAATATTCTGTAGTATTTTCTAATACTAGTCCAATATAAGACACACAGTATTCCAGGATTTGGAATCATCACCCTGGTATGGATGGAATAAATGGAATGCCATTTAATTCGGTAGTTCCCAGCACTCACTTGCAAAATCAGAAAACTGTCTAATGTAAACTAAATATGTATTTTCTGTAATCCCAATATTAGCACAGTTACCAAATTTAGAAATAGGTAAGTTTCTTTTTAACTTCCTGAGTTCTGGATAATCCTCACAGTTAAAGTGATTTGGATCTGGAGGCAAACCAGTCTTTGTATATTCATGTTTTCCTTCACATTGCATGACATTCACATCTCCTCTGCAAGATTCCTCATAATTTATAACTTAATAATAATGTAACATTGCACTTAAGAAATGCTAGTGTCCCTTGGGTATGGCTAGCTGGAGCCATCTCCTGTTCAGACAGTAAACAGACTGTGTTAATGACCATCTTTGTTAACTTAAACTCGAGTTTTATTTATTGCTTTGGAGTTGTTACCTTCTACCTTTCCAGGTGGGGATCCAAACCTTAATGCATACTCTTTTGTATATGAAACCTACAATTCCAGTGAGTGCATATCCTGGTTAACAAACTTCATACAAGCTTTGGTCTCCATAGATTAATATCACAAATAAATACATTTTTTAAACGTGTAACAAATTTCTGTATTCTTTAGATTAAATAAAAGGAGCATTAAAAATCTAATTTAGGTAAACATTTTTTTTTTTTTTCAAAATACTAGATTTGTCCATTAGCATTAAATTATCTTGATTGAAGTATTTAGTTTATGCAGTAAAATTTACTATTGTCTGGTGTTCTTTGTGGGAGAAAAATATATGATCAGATGGAGATATTTAAGGTGAAAACTGGATTCTTTGTGTTTGATATCCGATAGAAAGGGTATCGTATTTAGTTTATGTACAAGGACTGTTATTAAATTAGTGAATTAGACCTTTTTTATGCTTATGATCAGAGTGAAGAAATACTTTGGAAATCTGAGCTAAGTAAATGTTTATTCAAAGGAAGTGACAGAGAAAAAGTATAGATGTCATGGAATCCTGATGCGGAAAATGAACTTCAAGTTCCTTACTTTGCCATTTAGAATAAGATCCTTGTCTTTCTGGGTTGTTTCTTAACCAGCTAACCTTACACTGGAGCACAAATAGGTTTTGTATTTCTTGTAAGTGACTGAATTTCTTAGGCAGACAGGAAGTGCAAGCAAGCCAGAAGCATAGAAAAATGCAACAAACCACATATTTTCACAAAGGTGAGGGTAAAATGACTGGAAAGAAAAATAGGATGAGCTCACAGAGAAAGGAACTTCAGAACAGGTGATATATTTCCTATGATTATTGTCTGGGGTTCAGACACAAAGACACAGAGACACCACAATTTTTTTTTTTTTTTTCTTATGTATCAGGAAACCCTAAATTAATTTAAAATCTAACTTAATATAACACTTATTTTTACTAGATAACAATACAGTGGGTATATTAGCTATGATAAATATGTGATGGATCCAAGTCTCCAAATCATAAAATTTGTAGCAGAAACATCGTATCATCTCTGCAAATACCATTCTGACTTGAAACTTGCTAGGAAAGAGTTCTCTTACACTGCATACAGCTAGGGACAGCTGAAGGAATGGAATACACAATAATCTTTCTGATTAAATTATTTATGAATTGTGCTTATGAATGAATCTTACACTTGGATCAAGAAAGCTGACGTTCAGAATTTTAATTCACATTTTCATCTCCCTCCTTGGCTGTGAGTTAAGTAATCGTAACTCCACTAGCATATACAGGGAGCACGTAGTTGATATTTGCCAGCAGAATTATTGTTTAAGGACCAGCTACCTATGACCACCAGCAGTTTCCTACCAGCAGTGGCTGTGTTAGTCTTAATGAAGTCTTATAGATCCATTGCAAAACTTAACTGGTATTTGGAAAAGTCTGCTGAGATTGTTGGGTTCAAAGTGATTTAGAAGTACAAAGCAAACCCTGCACATGGAAGTTGCTGTTTGGTTTCTTGTTTGTTTGTTGTTTTGGGGTGTTTTTTTGTTTTTGTTTTTGTTTTTGTTTTCTTAAATGGTCAGATATCCATTGAAATTTTAATTTAAAAATGTCATTTTGGGGCCAAGTCCATTTATGTAAAGTTTAAGATATAAAATATGTTTTTGTTCATAATGAAGTGTGATGGGAATCTGGCACTTTTATAAAGCATCTACTGTTAGAAATAATATGTGTACACATTTAAAATAATCCACTGCTAGTAATTGACAAAAAATGCACTTTATTGTACTTTTAATATGAGGAAAGTTGAAATTCAGAATGCCTAACTGGGTCAGTAGGGTGTATGAAATAAGCAGTGCACCTAACTGATAGATAGCAAGGGTGTTCATCAGATGTACTCTCCTGAAACAAATGCCTGGCTGCCTCCCTGGCAGTAGCAACAATAGGTGCCCCTGGAGGCCCTTGTAGTAGCTCTGTCCATACTGCTGCAGGGATCTAAGATTAGCTATGCAGGATCTCTTTCTGGAAAATTTCTGTCATGTGGACTAGTTAAGTAATTTTTCTGCTAATATTTGGAGGACTGGTTCACTAGATGCCTGAAACACTAGACACCAGCTGGATTGCATCCCAACACCTTTGGAGAACCTGAAGAGGCCACATCAAAGCAGCCCAAGCCTTGTACTGCATGGGTCAGCGTCTGAACACTTTCTCATTTACTCCCTGTTTTCCTGTCCTCTCCTTGCATTGTGCAGCATCTTTTTGCTCTCTTTTTTCAAGGCATTATTGATAGTGATTTTCATTCTCTCCTTGAAGTGGCTGCAAAATACATGGGTCCATCTGAGGAAAGTGCTCCAGGGTTGAAATGAGACCTGTTTTATTAACTTCCTTTTTGATGGACACTAGCTTTCTTTCGAGAAGAGACAGGTAGAGATGATGATAATACAGAATTTTTTAAAAAAGGTCCTGTGTCCAGGTTGACTTCTGTTTGGAGGCTGTTGGTGAAAACATCCCAAGCACTACCCTGCTAACCACTCTGTATTGAAAGCCTGTGTTCAGTGAGGAGGCGAATAAGGAAAGACATTAAAAGAAATTATGTTTAGTATTTGCACAGCATTTTCACAGGAATGTTGCAAGGGAGCACAGCAGCCATTTTGACTCTCTCACAAGGCCACCCCTACATCTGCTTAGCTATATATTTGCTAGAAAATGAGGTGCAGTTAAGAGTCTGCTGGTGCTTTATAGCTATTCTGTTTTGCTCATAGGTTTATGAGTTGCTAATTTGTAAAAAAAGCTATTATACTTCAGATGGTGTTATAAGTTTGAAAAAAGGAAGCAATATGATAGATTAAAATACCCTCCTTTCAGGGACTGCAAATTGCCAAAGCAGTTGTATTTAGGCTCAGAGGGTCATTTATCTTCAAACTACACAGCTGACTCGGCACTTGGGTGGGTTGAAAAGTAAGTGGTTTTGACATTTAGCTGCCCAAGGCTTCTTTTCTCCTTCAGAGACTTGCATGTCAGCTATGTTAGGTTTTGTCTGCTGCTACTCTTTTGAAACAGATGGTAAGACCTCACCTCAGCTGGGTGGTTGAGATCCTTGCAGCATTTAGCAAGGCTAACCAATTGAATTATAACTGATGATGCCTGCAGGTATCGAGTAGCATGTGATTTATGATCATAGTGTTTTAAATATAGTCTGTGGAAAGCACCAGAATATAGCACTGAATATATTTTGAAAAATCCAGAGAAAAAAACAATCACTCACAGAAAACCAAACAGAATAGTTTAGAATAAGTTACCTTGCACTACAAACAGCTCCATTATAAGCATTTTGTCTACTGTAGATGTGCTCCTGCATATATTTAGTCTTCATGTTTAGTCTTCATTATATCTGAAAATGATTTAAACATAAGATTTGCACAGAACATAGCTCTTTTATATAATATGTGTGGTTTAGGAAATGCAGATTTCAAAGATGGAGTCTGTGTAGATGCTGGAGTGATAAGCCCAAAATAGCAGAGTACATTCAATGAGGTTAGTGCATCAGCACCTCAGCAAGCACTTCTGTTCAGTTAGGCATAAAGCCTAAGGGCAAAGTAACGACCACTGTGGGATCAGCAGTTCTATTTTTAGGCAGCTTTTTTCCAAATCTCATCCTCTTACAACACAAGATTTCTAAATTGGAAATAATACATCCCAAACAATCTGAATAACTAGACATCATGAGTATTCACACTGCAACATAACAGCAATATGTATGTTTCTTTAAAGAACATCCCTTAAAATGAAGTGAAAATTTGTTTATTCATAATGAATGTCTCCAGATAAATGCCTAGCAATGGATATCTTATTTTCAGCTGTTTAGTAATCCTGCTTAATTATGCCCCTGCTGAAACTGGGAAATGTTCTAGAGAAAAGTGATTAGGAGAAGCTGAGCATTTGCTGCAAGGTACTATTGTGAATACAATAAAAAAGCTGTCAGTCTCTCGATAAAGAGTGTTTAGTAATATACAAGATCCAATCCGAGTTGTACCTTGCAAATGACATTTTTAGTTGCATGCTCTACATTTCATTTGCATTGGCAGAAGAAAGCTGTGGTCTGGAACCTTACAAGAATATAGTGAATGTTTTACTGAAAATAACATAGAGGACAAGAGTAGCCATTTTTAGTTCATAAACCATTGTGAATGTGTGTAAATATGTGTTCAGTTTTTCTGAACACTCTGATGAAATGTGCTTGATAGGTAGTGAGCTGCTCAGAAGGGGAGCATGCCATATGTCCTCACATAGCATATGATGGGCATTACCAGAAGATAACTTGTCTCCTATCAAGTACTTAACTATGTGTTATTTACAAGTGTCCACTATTGACACCATGGTTTTAATCATGTATGTTATCCTCTTATTGTTTCTCTTTCCTGCTGGGATAACTAAAGCCTCATAAATCTGAAACTTCTAAGAATGTTTTGGGAATGTGGAGTTCTTCAACTATATTTCATGAAGTCTGCTATCAATTCAGACTTATTTGTGAATATTTGTTCACATTAATATTTGTGAGTAAGCATGTAACCAAGTGTCAAGAAAACTGTATGGCTTGCAGGTGTAAACTGAATAAAATGTCAACAGTATTTTTGGCAACTCTTCCTTATTTCCTACATGTATTCTGCTTTGACAACCTGCTCAATCATGTTTTGTTTTCCTGAGGGTAAGGAAAGGAGACAAATGCGCATACCTTGCTTAGCATGCTATTCACACTCTCTGAACACACATACATACCTTACTTACTTACATTTTTTTTCTTGGAACAAGCGGCAAAATTCTCACTTTTGAAAGTGAGGTCTCAAAAATTGTAATGTGCCACAAGCAGAGCAGAGGAGAGAATAAAAAAGCAGCCTTTCCTTCTTTACCAGCCTCCCCCCAAAATTTCCTGTCCGTTTGATGAGAAACAACTCCTTCCTGACCACAACTTAGCACTCAGTTTGAACCTGAATGTGTGAGGAACGTGCTCCACCAGGCAACCAATTTATTGCTACTGGAAGAAGCAGAGGTGCCTCCAGCCAAAATCTCATCTGCAGTTATGTCCTGCCTACAACACTTTGCAGCCAGTCAGCATGAGATGCATATAGAGATCTGGAGTCCTCTTAACGGTGATCACAGATTAGGTTTTGGGTTTTGGCCTTCCAGGAATACCAGGGAAAACTCAAGACAGAAAGATTACCAAAGAATGTGCTACACTATGGCATCTTACTAGCTGTGCTAGAGCTTAAATCACGTTGTATAAACAAAATCTGTCTATTTACAGTGATCAAAGAAACACATTTTGTGGTTCCATCTAACCAAATGTTTTCTCTAAAAGGCAGTTTGCCTGTTGAAGGACATGAGCAGACACCATTTAAATGAAATACATACTTGCTCATATTCCTAGAGCACTGAACAGCTCTTCCTGTGAAGTGTGAAGTGCCATTTGAGAACTGAGATATTGAACTGTTCTTTTTATTCCTCCAAGTTACTGGTTTCAGAGCAATGTTACTAATGCCATTGCAAGGGATGATTTTAGAAATGAAAAACTATAAGGCAGGCCCACATCAGTATTTTAGAGAAGCTGAAACACTAATGAAATTCTGAATTTATCTGAATTTTCACCAGGTGGGGACATGCAAGAGTTAAGAGGTCCTTTTGTATTAGAAAAATAATGCATTCAACAGTGAAACATCTTACAAGGGAATCATAGAATATTCTGAATTTAAGATAGGGTTTAAAGAGCTAGATTTATACAGATGATAAGTCATAGGTGTCATGGGCCTCTGAAGGAGAGAGAACTTGTTATGATGTGCCACTGTATTCTTCATCAAGGATGGGATAACACTATGGTAATGATAGAAAGCTTTTTTTTTTTTTTTTTTTTTAGGCACCAATTTAATGAACTGTATATAAATATATATAAAGCTTATCGAGCCATGGAATTTTTTTTATTCCTTCCATTTAATTGGTTATGTTTCTCCTAAGTCCTGATTAGTTTCAAGGGATAAACAGCACCATGGTCAAATTTTTTTTTCATTTCCTCTAGAAAGTAAAATTTTCATTACCACTTGTTAGTATTTCTGGTTTGGTTTTTTTTTTCTTTTTTACTCAATTCAGTAAAGCTGAATCTACTGCAAGCTTCCACAGACATGAAAAAACCCCACCTCACCTTGAAGGCATAGCAGCTATAGGTACACTGCCCTTGGTAGGGTCTTGTATGTGATGTCAAGCCCTCAAGGTTTTTGAAACAGACAAGTCACATTTTTCCAGCAGGCAGTGGTACAGTTGGCTGCTGTATGATGTGTCCATTGTCACATAACTATCTTCACCTTCACCCATAATTATAGTATACTCTGCATGCAATCTTTCTACTTTCCTGGTAGTGAGTGCCGACATCAGCATGCTGTAAGGTCCAAGCCTAAGCTAAGTCCTCTTTGCTTTTGCAGCCACCCTACTCATGGCTATGGGGCCTATTAGAACAAATAAACTATCTCATGGCCATCATCATTCCATGGGATGGGGCAAGGCTGGGCAGAGCTTGATCTCTACATCACCTTCAGGGATGAAGAGGGACGAGGTCTTCTGCTGATCTTAACCTCTTGTAAAACTGTGAAAATTTGACTCATTCCAGTCTCTCCTTCACCAAGCTGTGGTTTTGGCAGTGTGAGAAGAGTAGCTGCTGCATACACAGAGAGCAATGTAGGGTGGCTGTGACATTTGTGAGGATGCTAGATGAGGATCCACATGAAAAAACAAACGACAACCAAAAACCTCTATTCATTTCAGCAGGAAGAGAAACATGTCTCAAGCAAACAGGGAACATGGTTCTTACAAGCAGAATTTGACCACTGAAACTAAAACCAGACCCATATTAATCAGACCATTTAGGAAATGATTTCTGCTAACTGTTCTTTCCTAGATATGTTACACCAGAGTACATTCTATGAGAAAGATATAACACTTTTATTAATTGCAAGGAATTCTGCAATCAAGTAGTGCATTATGTAATAGTTACAATGTTAAGTGCTAAAGCACATAATTTCTTACGGCTTCTATAAATCATCTAGAGATTTACTTTTTTTTCTCTTCAGCTTCTAAAATACCTTTTAAACTTTCAGTTTAAACTGTGTTCTGTACCTCTTTCTTTTGTGTTACTCTCTTCTATCATGTTTTCTTTTTCTCTGTTTTACTGGTGTGGGTTCATGCTCTTTGCCACTCCTGCTCAGATGCTTGGTCTCACAAAACAGACTTGCTTAAGTGTAAGTCAAAGGGCTTGACTAGGCTCTGTAGAGTCTTCTGGAGGATACTGTGACCAAAGTGTCTATTTTAGTGTGACAACTGAATAATAGAAATATTTGTATTTTAATTGATACACATATTTCTTATTTAAAGAATGTGAACAAATAGATGTGAACATCTTTAAGAATAGAAGTGGATCATAGTTATAATGTTAGTGAAGATACAAATTTTGTCCTTTTAAAGCATTTCAAGTTTGAGTCTGACTGCTATCTAATTAATACAAAACAAAAACTCAAAATCAAGATGCAATGAAGAAATAACAGAACTATTTTGTACTTGATACTCAAAAAGAATCCAGCTGTATCATTCAGACCTGGAGCTTCTCTGGGACACAGCGCTGTTCACTGCAGGAGTCCAGAGATGTTCTGCTCCTCAGGCTTGCAGTGAAGACAGATTTATGTTTAGCTATAGTAGTTCTCTCTTGTATTACCTGAATCTTCCATTTAGATACAAATCACAGAAAACAAAGTTAAGAAGGACTACAAGACCTCCTCTTCATGAGCAAGACAGTGTTTTCTGTTTTCCTCTTGACTCTTTCCACTTTTTTTCCTCCCCCAGTAAAAGAGAGACAAGAGCATCATATCGAGAATTTGTTTTGGTAATTAGCTATTCAAACCATGGAAAAGTTCTCTTAGTGTCTAACCTAAATATTCCTTGCTACGCTTGAATCCAGTGCTTCTTTGGTTTATTTGTAGCTTATTCCTCTTATTTTAAATCTACCTTTTATTCTTCTGAAAACTGTTACCTTGCTAATAGAGCCATGGAAGATAAGAGAGGTACTGTAAGGTATTCTCCACACACAGACAGGATGACTAAGGGAAAGAGAGAAAGGACAAACAGAATACAAGGGGGAGCTTCTGTGTTACAGGTAGCCAGTTTATATCTTTAAACCTTTTCTTGATAGAAGTGCTATGTGCTAGTACATGACAGCTGGTCTCAGTTGGCAGCAGGGTTATCTAAAGGGTCTGGACAGGTACTGCTAGGAGCTGGCAGATTATACTTAGTATTCTGCTTGAAGGAATCACTTGTTAAAAGTAAGTCTTTTCTCTGAACTTGAGTTTGATGGTAGGGAACAAGCAACATAAACATTTAGGATTAGAGTTAGGCCTAGAATCCGGGTTTGCCTTGGAATGCAAGGAAAGTTGAACTGCAGTTACTGCTGGTTTTCCATAAGTTTGCTTCCCTAATATTACAGCTGGTTCTGCAAAGGGAACTCTTTCCTTCCATGCTCAAAATAGATCATGTTCAAAAACAGACCCAAAAGATAATAAGAGGTTAAACCATGGTATGGTTCTTTATGTAGAACACAATTACAAAAAACAGTAAATGAAGACTTTTTCTAAAGCGATACTAATTTCTCTCTGATTGTGAATATTAATAGAAAAAAAGGTAACCTATATGTGCACTGGCCAAGATGGACTTAATTTTATTCATAGTAGCCCAGACGGTGTTGTGTTTCGGATTTGCAGCTGAAATGGTGTTGATAACACAGCAAGATTTTGGCTACTGCTGAACAGTGCTTGCACAGCATCAAGGCTGTCTCTTTTTACCACTCTACCCTTCTTCCCTCCCTCACCCCAAGCAAGTAGGCTGGGGGTAGGCAAGAAGCTGGGAGGCGACATAGCCAGGACAGCTTACCCAAATTGGCCAAAGGATTAATCTATGCCATATAGCACCATGAATAGCAATAAAACTGAGGCAGAGGAAGAAAGGAGGCAGTTGCATTCCAACATGGCCATTGCTCATGGCTGGGCATCAGTCTGACTGTGGAAGGTGGTGAGTGATTGCTTTTGCAGACCTCTTTTTTAATTATTTTCCCCTCTTTTCTTCACCTATTAAACATTATTTACCTTGACCCACAAGTTTTCTTGGTTTTGGTTTTCCTATTCTCTCCCCTGTCCTTCTGGAGGAGAGAGGAGTGAACAAGCAGGTGCTTGGCTGATGGCTGGGGCCAACCTACCACAGTACAGTAAGGGGAGGCTGATAATGGGATCAGCTGAGCGAGAAATAATGACTCCTTATATTAGTAAATTGGAAGTATTGTCATTTCAGATTACCCTGGTAGATCTACACTGTGGCTTGCCTGTATTTCATAAACCTCTTAATAAATGCATGGGTAGCCTTTCTCTGGCATTAGCATCTTTTGCAAAACATATATCCTAGCATGAATATTTCTATCAAAAGTTAACTGGCAGTTGGATAATTCTTGCAGTCCAGGAAGGTAATCCATGAAGAGCATAAAGTATAATTGGTTTTCATAATAAAACTTGGCGTGGATTCTTACTCACTGGATCTGTTTTTCATATGTATTCAATTATATATGCTTATTTTAGGGCTGCAGATAAAGTTCTACTAGATAAACCTCCAGGGCTATGAAAAAAATAAATGTGTGGATATTATATATGCATATAGCTCAGAATCTCAGTTGGAAGAATTTAGAATGAGACTCATTCCACAATGTTTCAATGACATTGATTCCTAATCACAGTGAAAGTGAGAAAGAGAAACTCATGGATAGCAACCATAAGGATAAAAGATATTATTAATGCTTTATTCTTTTTCATTTCAGCATTCAGTGCTTTATCACTAAGCCTCCCTCTTTTCTTCCTTCCTCACCCCACTTAAGCTACCTAATAAACAAAGATGAGGAATTTTAATGGCATCTACCTTGTCTTATTATTCCAGCCAAACCATGCTTTCTGTTAAGCCATTAATAAATATATGATTGGTTTCATACCTTCACATAAGGGGAAAATCATAATAACCTAAGAATTATTTTGTAACAAACTACAGAATGAGTTATTAGTACATTAATGACTCAATCTTGACATTTAACATTATTACTTGTTAAAGAATTAATGCTTCTGGATAGGTTTTTTAATTTCTATGGAATAAATGGCTGGGCTATGTTATAATCTCACACTGAATCTTATGAAATTGTTCAGCAATTGTTTTCATAGGATTGCAGCTCTGAACTCACTTTTTGAATGGTAGTGAATGCTCCATAATATTTGCAAAATTGACAACCTTGTAATTATGAAACTTTCAACACAAAGACAAAACAAAAGGTAGTATTTACAGAAAACCTCACTGTAGCACTGAAATGTGCAGGAGGAGTTCCAGTTCTAAAAGCTTTTATTTTATCTTTAAATTCTAGTAATCCTTTAAATTATGCCTCCAGGAAAGGAAGTTTGCAGACTGTCAAAGGCAGAATAGCACCATCATAGATAACAATAAGACATAATCAGGTAGTGAGAGGACAGTGCTGTTAATGAAAATATTTATACTTGCTAATTAAGAGTCTGTTGCATGATTTCAAGCTTGGTAGAAGGAGTGTAAAATTAACTTGGCCTCATATTGAAAGGACTGCAATCATGAAAGCATCACAAGTGTTATCTTTGGTTCATCATTTGTCAGGGTAAAACAATATACCCTTCCCTGAGCTTTATTTGGGTGGAAGATATCCCTGTGCTAAGCATTACTATCAATGTCACAATTAAGCATCAGCTGTGGTTTTAAGCATGCAGCTCTACTTTTAAATACACAATCAACATTGAGACATGCTTTCATGGCTCAGTCTTTCCACCTGCATAGTTAGACTACTTAGATGAGCTTTTGTACAAGCTATAAATTGATGTCCCCAATGTTATAAAAGACTTCTTTAAATATATAATAAAGCATCAACATGCTTCGGTTTCAAATACTGGTTATGAATGGGCCAATTCCACTCAAAACACAGATTCACATCAGATTAAATTTTTAAAAATGTGGCAATAACATACAACATCTTGATTTAGTCCTGGATCATTGCCCCAGATACCTACCACACCTGATATCAGTAAGATGAAAGCTAGGAACAATATAATTCAAAATAATGCTGAAGCAAGTGCTCTCTCTTTGTAGATAGTAGCTACCATGACCCTCATGTCAACAGCTCCATACAGCACATGAGCATGGATGGATGTATTAACAGATATATCAGAATGTACCAACACTCATTTGACGAGAGGTACAAAAATAGTTTCAGGAACACTGAAGCTAGCACTAAATGTCTGGCTTCCAATCTTCATACATCACACCACAATCTCTGCTTAGAAAAGTTGCAATGTTGTGAAAATACAAGCATGTGGTAATTTTTTGCATGCAGCAAGACTTCTAAAATCTATAGAGAGGCCAACTTTGAGGCAATACTTGGAACTATTTAGGGAGAGCATGCTAGCCTGAAGAGAAAACATAATCACAGATTTGACAAAATAAACCTTGAAAGATTGAGTCAGTGTGGTTAATGAATTGCCCTAAATTACATCAGACCATGACATAGACACCTACTATGCAAATGGAAAATGAAGGACAAGTTCAAGATAGCACTGATACAAGAGACTGTAAGTAAACCAAAGTTCCTAAAATCAGCTGTGTTTAATTCTATCAAAACTGCAAAACTACTTGCTTGCTATATTTCTCTTAATAAACATATCCTTTAATTTTCTTTTTCCTTCTACTGTTAGATCATGTATTAGAGGATGAGGAAGAAAATTACAATGTTTCATAGCACTATGGACTCTGTGCTCTTCTCTAGTTCATCTATTAATGCCTGTATATGAAAGAGAGAAAAACAACAGACAAGTAGATATTAACAAGACTAGACAAAGTACTCAATATCTCTTCAAATGTCTGTAAAGAGAACTTAAATGTGTGGTAACTTGATGACTATCTTTTCTAAAAAGCAAAGGAAATCTGTGTTTATAGAAGTGAAAGACATCTTTTGAAAGGCTGACTTTGAACTAGGATCCAGAGAAAGTAACCTGTGAGATTCTGTAGGCCTCTTGGTCTTAAGACACCTGCTCTCTAATCTTTTATTTCTGACATTACAGAATCACAGAATCACAAAATGCTGAGGGTTGGAAGGGACCTCTGTAGATCATCTAGTCTAACTGCCCTGCCAAAGCAGGTTCACCTAGAGCAGATTGCACAGGATTGCGTACAGGTGACTTTTGAGTATCTCTGGAGAAGATTCCACAACCTCTCTGGGCAGCCTGTTCCAGTGCTCTGTCATCCTCAAAGCAAAGTTTCTCCTCATCTTCAGATGGAAATTCCTGTGTTCCAGTTTGTGCCTGTTGCTCCTTGTCCTGTCACTGGGCACCACTGAAAAGAGTCTGGCCCCATCCTCTTAACATCTGCCCTTTAGATGCTTATAAGCATTGATAAGCTTCCCTGTCAGTCTTCTGTTCTTCAGGCTAAACAGACCCAGGTTTCTCAGCCTTTCCTTGTAAGTGAGATGCTTCAGTCCCCTCATCATCTTTGTACCCCTTCACTGGACTCTCTCCAGTAGTTACTGGTCTTTCTTGAACTTGAGAGCCTAGAACTGGACATAATACTCCAGATGTGGCCTCACTAGGGCACAGTAGAGAGGGACGATAATTTCCCTCGACCTGCTGGTCACACTTTTCTTAATGTACCCCAGGATATCATTGGCCTTCTTGGCCATGAGAGCACATTGCTGCTTCATGTATCCTGTTTAGAAATCATGATCCATGCCAGCTTGTCTCATTTTGTAAGTTGCATGCACAGGAACTGGAACACTACCAGCATCTTGCAAGTTAAAAATCTGAAATAGTATTTATAGAAGAGAGTGGAAAAATGTACACAAAGCTGTGACGTGAGGATCACCACGCAGGCTCAAAGTGATTGACCATAAAGTTTTCTGATATTTTGGCATAAATTAATGGATTTTTCTGGAGCATTTTGCTGCAAATGCATATATTTATTTGAGCAGAATCCAATTCCAGTTGCTCTCAGAAATCTGTATTATTCAGCCAATTTACTTATATTTCCCTCTTTTTCTGAGGCAGGTGCATGGGCTTCATGAATTATGTGGAAAAGTAACCTCTGCTACTGCCCTTACAGAATGCTAGTGAAAAATTGTAGGAAAGGTTTGTTTGGACGTATGGAAAGAGCTCTTCATTATGTATTTATCATTAATAATCTTCTCTCTGTGTGGGAAATTTCTTGCTAAGCTCAAAGCAAGACATTAAAAATATGTCTGTTGCACTGACTTAATTTTTCTGTCTTCTGTAGTAAAGTTCAAGTGCCCAAGATATTTAGCTTGCTTTTACATTTTAACAAATGCTTTTTATATTTGCTTCTTTTTTTTCTACAGCTTTACAGACTTTTGCATGTCACATACTTGTCTTCAATGTTGTTTTTTTTTCTGGATCATAGCACTGTACATGGAATAATTCTCAGTGATAGTGTTCCTGTAAAGCTGCATCCAGTTTGCAAATGCTTATAGTTATGCTGGGCTCATTGTGATGAAATGTCAAACAAAACTCAACGGTAGTTCTCACAATGGAGAAACGTCTCTCACCCAAGCTTTTAGGCAAATATTCTTTCAATCTTTCCTGAATCTTCATTGCTTAAAAGCCTGTGTCATTTTGAAGCTTGCTCTGCAATATGTCAGTTTGTTTTAAAGAGTTTATTCTTTAAGTTCTGCTTTGGGTGAAAATTTGCTTGCGTGTGTGGAAATGTAAAACCAAAGTAACTAACCTTTTTTTTTTTTTTTTTTTCACAGTTTTCACTGAACTTAATTGTAAGATAAGGTCATTTGCTTAATTTGAAATGGTAATGTAAAATTTACATAGGCAATCCAAAGGAATTAAGCACAAAATAACTACATCAAAATGCTAGCTTGTAGGTGTATTGCTAGCTGCCCTACTACCATGGAAATTAATGTAGAAGTCCTAAATACAAAACCAGCTAACTTTCTACTTTATAGGATTTAATTTTTAAATAAACTCTGATGGCCAAAATCAATTATCACATAAGCCATTTTAGATTAAAATAGAGGGGAAATTTGAATTGCACAGCACACATTTAGCAGGTCAACATTTAACTCTGTGTTGGTCCCTAAACATCAAGCCACAAACAGCTCGTTTAAAATTTTTTAAATCTTCCATTGTCTTCTCTCCTTTTCTCCTTTCATATCCTCTTCATCACTCAGTGCAGTGATACACATTTACCTTTTATATTACTCTCTCTTGAAAGAACTTTTTTATCACATGCTTCTCACATGACTCTTTTTCCAGACTTAGAATATCAAATAGCTTCACCAGCCCTCAAAGTCCCCTTAAATTGATTGAATCAAGCATTTATGAGAAAAATGAAACACAAAAAAGGAAGAAGACTTTCAAAATTTTCAAGGTCAGATGCCAGCTTGTGCTGCTTCAGAAGTGTTTATTCTGAATGGCTAACAGGGATGGAACTGCAGATTAACTTTTGATGCATGACACCATCATTATATTTTACATTTCCTTTGTGTTTCAACTTCTGCTGTCATGTAATTTTTCATGAAATGGTTGATAGAACTCCTTGAAAGCTAGTTCTTTTGCCACTTCTCTGAAATCCTAGCCATATGTCTCAGTAACTACTAGTATTTAGACCACAACATCAGACTGATATTAAACTCTATCATGTATAATTCATATTGTCCTAGGTGCATGAAGCAAAAGGTTTTCACAGCAATAATAGAGTTGTTGAGTTTTTATTTCCCCCCCCTTTTATGTGTAAAGAGAACCAAATTCCACTGGAATTTATTAGTGGACCATTAATGTAAATGCTTATATAGAGTAACAAAAAAAAATCTGGTCCTCATCAAACAGAAAGACTAACAACTTCCTAGATAGGAGAGCCAAGTATGCAATTATTTACCTCCCCAATATGTACATTTGTGAACAATATAAAATTGGGTTTTTTGTGCTGTGCTGAAGACCTGGATTGCTCACAAATCCTTGCTTAGCAGAAGGTCCTTCTCTAGAGGCCCATATCTGTTGGCTGCACACAGTAAACTGGCTGCCTCCAAAATTCTGCTAGTTTAAAATAAAAGCACTTAAAGAAATTGTACACTTTCCTGTTAAATAAGTATAGCCAGCCAGATATCTCAGGGTGTAGGTATTAGATGAACAGAAAAATGGTCACATCTACATGGCATTGTGTCCCAAACAATAGAAGTTTTTAGCGATTGTCTAACTACGATGCTAGCCAGATCCAAAAGCACAATAGCAAGAGGATATTAGCTGCAAACTATAATTTAATGCAGAAGCTCAGTAATTTTCCAGAAACCTTCCACAAATCAGAGGCTGGATTAAATATTTATTTGTATAATTACAGCAGAGTTGTATTTATTTCAAGAATACTTTTTTTGGTGTAAGAAAGAATGAAATCTGGTCAAAGCTGAAGACCACTTTCATTTAATGGTGCAAAGCACTGAGAAATCAAATATTTCCAATGGTAGTCTGAAAATGAAAGTTCCCCGTAAGTCAAAAATAATTAATGAGAGTATACTGTAGCTAGACAATGAGGAGTCTGCAGTAAGGGAAACAGATTACTGTTATCCACATGGCTAATTCTACTGCAGGTCTAAAGGATGTAGTGACATTTAAAATATTTAAGAAGAAATATAACAAATTATTCTACCTAAAGGTAGCTATTCGTTCCCATGAAGATGGACTGACAAAAGGAACTTGTGATGACAGAGGACAGTAGATGTTAATTTAATAACATTTTATATTTACTGTGCATAGAAGACACACATTTACTGTCAATTCAGTGCAGTTTTTCTTAAGATTTCTGTCCAAAAATCAATACATCATGATGGCAATTGTTCTTCCTTTTTTCAGGATTTTATTTCTGATATTCTTTAGTAAAGGTTTTCATTCTACTTTAGGAGTGCACAAGAAAGCAGAAGTCAACGTTTGTCTTAAAATGATTCCCTGCTTTCCTGAGAAGAAGCCAAAATGATCAGGCTCTTCTGAACTGCTTGTCATGTTGATTCAATTATCACTTCCTTGACCACGCTGTGGACTGAACAATGGAGCAACACAGCTTTGATTTTCACCAGCTCAGCTGGTTGAATGTTTGCAGTGTTTTTAGCACTGTGATGAACAAGCCCCTAAGTAAATTGAAGTGTTGTTCTAGCTCTCCTAGGAATGTATGTTTTGCAAAAGCTTTGTCCTTTCTTATGCCATCTGGGGATTCCCAAATGGTGACTAAATTGTCAGGTGACTGCATACAGTAGATGTAAAATCTTTCTATATCAGCGAAATTAACTAGAACTGAGAATTTTATGCCTTTTATTTGTTTGTTCTTGCAAATATTGACTGGATGGTTCAGCTCTGGTTGTGCTTTGGAAAAACAAACCAAACTTCCTGGGTTATATTCAGGTCACATTTGTACTTCAGATATTCTGAATTGGTGTTTTTCTGTCCCTTGGGCCAGACTATTTGATCACTTTCCAGCAAAACAGCCAATTTGGGCTTGCCCTGTTGGTATGAAGATTAGCCCAGAAAAGTTGTCTGTTGTTTTTCCCTTCGGCTGAATACAATTGGCTAAACTATATTTGTACCTGAGAAAGACGGGAAGCAGAAAGGAACTCTTAATACACCATGTTAGGGTCTTAAGAAATAATTCTAAATTAAAGCAGCCCTAAGGCTGCCGTAGGTTATGTTCTGGCCAGCTTTAAGCAGGAAACTAAACAACGTGCAATATAGCATATATACAGTTCACTTTCAGTGATAATTAATTTCTTCTGCAACAAGTGGATTTAGGCTTAGGAGAGAATCTGACTCAGTGTACTGTACATTATAGGAGTCAATCATGGGATGAATTCTGCTGGGTAGCCACAGCACTTCAAGCCCTTTATGTTTTGTGTCTTTAATATCTGACTTTTATATTTATACAGTGCAATGTTGGTGGACTTTCTCACTCTGATAATCTGTTTTTGCAAATAATTTGCCCTCATTTCATTACTTTTAAAAATAAGAAACTCTATTGCTCTTAATAGTGATCATCTTCTAAACAGCCCCTTCACACTATAAAAATCTGCTGAGGAATTGGCTTCTGGGTCAAGTGTTAATGAAGATGTAGAATTAGCAGATGAGGGCTTTCACAGTAACCATGCTGACCTGTTCCTGACCAACTTGTTCCTCTGAGCCTTCCCTATCTTTTTATATACTTAGTAAGCTCATGATGACACTTTTGCCATATTTAACTCTCTCTTTCTCTCCCTTTCACCCCTCCTTTTTATTTTATAGTTGGAACACCTGTTTTCATGTTTTCTGTCTTTTCAAATTGTCTTCTGTGGCTTGAGCATAATGGGAAATGGGTCTACTGGCAAAAGGAAAACCCCCAAACCCTTGCACACTTGTGCACTGCATTTAGGAAAGAATAATTTGACATTGGCAGTTTAGGCTAACTGAAGCTTTATAAATCATATGTGAATTTTTTACAGCTGTAGCCTTAAATTTCCACTTTGAAATATTCATTGCAATGGATTACTCTCCTCCATATGAAATTCTCTGGAGTAGCCCTTCATGTTTTCAAGTTGTACTTAAATTATACTACTTTGAAACTAGTAATACTTTTATTTCCCTGTGGTAACAGTTTCTAGATATTCAATAGCATTAAGAGGAAGTGATTATAGGAAAATTACATAAGCATATACCCTTGAGAGCTTAAAATGATTAGGATGATTAGAATGGAAAGAAAGGCTGTATGAGAAATCTGAAAAGAATAGCTGATACTGATAAGGATTTTCTACATAAATTATTTTAATTTAATCTTGTCCAGAGTTTTTTTTTTTTTTTAACAGTTAAGATAATTAAGAGACTAGACTATTCATCATGAGTTTTAAGTTTATTTTTCTTCTTGTGAGATATATATATGTGTGTGTGTGTGTGTGTGATAATAAGGCAAATGAAAGCGGTCTGCTACTGTATTTATCTTCATAGTTCCCTCCTTGTCTGTACCATGACTTTCTGAGCTAAAAAAGCAATGAGCTTTGACTCTCCTGCCGTGTGTACAAGTTAGCTAAAATTTCTGAAATCAGAAAATTTGGCCTCTTAAATGTGAATATTCTGAGGGACTTTAAGAAACCTTCCAACTACAATGTTTACTCTATGTCTGTGTTGCTTTTTTGCAAATTTCCTGATGAATGAATCCAGTTTCAGAAAATATAACAGAACAGTGACTTCTAAGGGAGAATTACAAAACATTTTTAATAAGGAAAATTTATCCTTCATAACTGTAAATATTCATGCCTGACTGAGATTAATATATTCATCCAGGAATGAAGCAGAATCATACCATGTGCTCTATATGCTGAATCATCTCAGATTTGACTATTCAATGGTGAATATTTGTATAATTATATAAAATACTGACTCGGCTCTGCTTAAAATACCAAGTGAATCATTTCTAATGCAGTTTGAGGAACTCGTGCAGTATGCTTGAGTTTGCCAGTTTTATTACTAAGGTTTGTTTCCTGCATGGAAGAACTTTCCTTCAGAAAAAACACACTGGGACCAACTAAGGACCTTTGTGTTGATAAGCAAGAATCTAGAATGAGAAATATTTACCTACTCATATTCTCATGAATACATAGTGAACACTGTCCTAGAATCATAGGGTGATAGAAGTGGGAAGAGACTTCAGGAGGTCTCTTGTCCAACCTCCTGCTCAGAGCTGGGCCAGCTCAGAGATCAGATCATGTTGTTCCAAGGCTTTGTCCAGTCTGATATTGAAAACTTCCAAGGGTATAGACAGCACAGTCTCTCTAGGCACTCTGTTGCCCTGCTAAACTGTTTTCATGACCAGTCTTTTTTTGTGTGTGTTATATCCAGTCTGAATAGCTCTCTGTAGTCTCTCATCTTATGCCCACTTCCTTTCAGCCTCCCACTATGCACAACTGTACAAACAACTGTGAAGAGCTCAACTGTCTTCTCAATAACTTCCCCATAGGCCCCTTCAGGCTGCTGCCAGGTCCCCTGGAGCCACCTCTTCTCCGAATTGTACAAGGCCAGTTCTGTCAGCCTCTCCTCACAGGGCAAATGCTGCAACTTGCAAGCATCTTGGTGGCCCTCCACTGAGCTCACTCCAATTTATCAACATCTTGCTTGTACCAAGTATCCCAACACTAGATGCAATATTGAGATGTGGTCTAATGAGTGCCAAGTAAAGGGGAATAATCATTTCTCTCCATCCACTGACACTGATTCTGTTAAAACAACCCCAGAGGCTGCTGACCTTCTTTGCTGCCAAAGGGACACTCCTGGCTCATGTTCACTGTCTACCAATATCCCCAGAGTTGCTCTGTAACCTGTCAGTTCCTAGCCACGACTGGTGAAAGGGGTTAGTCCATCCCAGTGCAGGACTTTGTCATTTGTCCTGGTTGAATTTCATTATATTCATGTCAGACTATTCCTCCAGCTCATCTAGGTCTCTCTGGATGGCAATCCTGCCCTCCAGCATGTCACCTGCACCTCCCACCTGGTCTTACCTGCAAACTTGATGAGCAAGCAGCACTCTGTCATCTTCTCCAAGTCACTAACAAGGATTTTAAACAGTATTAGTCACAGTGCAAATGGCTGCAATACTCCACTTGTTACCAGCCTGCAGGTAATGTATGGCTCATAAACTATTGCACTTGGAGTCCAGTTGTCTAACCAGTTTTTCACCCACTTAGTTTTCACTCATCTGTAATTTTAGTGTTCCAACTTGGATACAAGAATGTTGTATTCAATAGATAATATTCTTGTATTAAGAGACAGTGCCAAGAGCCTTGCTAAAGTTGAGGTAAGAGACATCCACTCCTCTTCCTTTCTTTCATCCACAAATCCAGCCATATCTACTCAAAGATGTACCTTTTACTTAGTTCTGTGACACATCTTAATAAAGACCAGAATAGAATCAACCTTATACACTTAAATTAGAAATAAATTTAGTGAAATATTGTTGGGCATCAGTGACAACTAAAAATGCAGGTCCGTACGTGGTGTAAATTGATACTTATGCCAGCTGAAGCATGAGTTCAAAATATTTATCATCCCATTGTTAGGTATAGACATTAATAGAATCATAGAATCATAGAATGTTGTGAGTTGGAAGGGACCCAGAAGGATCATTGAATACAACTCTTGTCCTAGCATAGGACAACCCCAAGATTCAGACCATGTATCATTTGATAATATTCAAATGCTTCTTGAATATTATCAGGCCCGGTGCCATGACAACCTCCCTGGGGAGCCTGTTCCAGTGCTTCACCACCCTCTGGCTAAAGAACCTTTTCCTAATGGCCAACCTAAACCTCCCCTGACACATCTTCCTGCCATTTCTTCTGGTTCTACCATTGTTTACCAGAGAGAAGAGATCAGCACCTGCCCCCCCTCTTCCCCTTGTGAGGAAGTTACAGGCCACGATGAGGTCTCCTCTCAGTCTCCTCTTCTCCAGGCTGAAAAAACTAAGCGACTTCAGCCTCTCCTCACATGGCTTCCCCTCTAAACCCTTCATCAATTTTGTGGCCCTCCTCTGGACACTCTCTAGCAGCCTTATATCCTTTTTATACTGTGGTATCCAAAACTGCACACAGTACTCAAGGTGAGGCTGCACCAGTGCAGAGTCGAGCAGGACGATCACCTCCCTTGACTGGCTCGCAATGTAGTGCTTGAAGCATTTGGATAACACCCTCAGATACATGGTCTGAATCTTGGGGTGTCCTTGGCTGCTCTTGAGCCTCTCATTCCCCAGTCTGTGTGTGTGTCCAGGCTTGCCATGTCCCAGGTGCAAGGTCCAGCACTTGCACTTGTTAAAATTCATACAGCTGGTGATTGCCCAGATCCTTAATTTATCTAGATCTCTCTGCAGGGCCTCTCTGCCCTCAAGAGTGTCCACAGGGCCTCCCAATTTGGTGTCAACGGCAAACTTAGTTAGCAGTCCTTCAAGCCCCATATCCAAGTCATTGATGAAGACATTAAAGAGCACTGGCCCCAGGATGGATCCCTGTGGGACCCCACTAATGACCGGTCAACAGCCCGATGTAACCCCGTTGACTAGAACCCTTTGAGCCTGTCCCATCAGCCAATTGCTCACCCACAGCAGTATGTGTTTATTCAGCTGTATTCTGGACATTTTGTCCGGGAGGATACCGTGAGAGACGGTATTGAAGGCCTTACTGAAGTCCAAAAAAATTACATCGACTGGCTTCCTTGGTCACCTAGGTGGGTAACCTTATCATAGAAAATAATTAGATTTGTCAAGCAGGACTTTTCTCTCATGAACCCTTGTTGGCTGGAACAAATGACTGCATTGTCTTTTAGGTGTTTTTTGATAACTCCCAGAATAATCTCCATAATTTTGCCAGGCACAGAAGTGAGACTTACAGGCCTGTAGTTTCTGGGGTCTTCCCTGCTGCTCTTCTTGAAGATTGGGACAATATTTGCCAGCTTCCAGTCAACTGGGACCTCTCCAGACTCCCAAGAGCATTGAAAGATCATTGAGAGAGAGGTCTCGTTATGACATCCGCCAGCTCCTTGAGTACCCTTGGATGGATCCCATCAGGCCCCATTGACTTACAGGGATACAGCTGGAGCAGCAAATCCTGCACAAGTTCAGGGCTGGTAGAGAGTTTATAATTCTCAGTTATGGTTCTCTAGCCCTGGGCTCTGGGGGTTCCTGAGCCCATCCTCAGTGTTGAAGACCGAGAATAAGAAGGCATTGAATGTCTCTGTTTTGTCAGCGTCCCTGTTTGTGAGGTGACCGTGCTCATCAAGTAATGGGCCAGTGTTATTCCTGGTCTGCCTTTTGCTATTAACATATTTTTAAAAGCCCTTTTTATTGCCTTTCACAATACTAGCCAGCTTTTAACTCTAATTGAGCTTGAGCTGCACAGATTTCCTCCCTGCAGTGGCGAATGGCATCTCTGTAGTCCTCCCATGTTGCCTGACCTTGTTTCCACTGGCCATACACTGTCTTTTTCTGCTTTATTTCTAGAAGATCCCTGCTCAGCCAAGGCGGCCTTCTGTCTCACGTGCTTGACTTCTGGCATTTTGGGATTGCCTGGTCCTGTGCTTTTAGGAGGTGGTACTTAAAAAGTGACCAGCACTGGTGGTCCAATAGGATACTGGCTGCATCTTCCGCTCTTTCTCTATTTGTCTGTTTTAGTTACATATATACAGGTTTGACACATCCGCACATTTAGTTCTTAAGCCGTCAGTGAATTTGATATTGTGTTATATTAATCTCTGTTGTAACTGAATTGAGATATCACAAAGTGGTATGGTTTCATAGACAATAACGGAGTTATATTAACTGTGAACTGGATGCATGTTTCCTCACTTCATTTTACTATGTTAGATAGAATTCCTTGTCTATAATTTTACGTGTGCTACATATAAAAGACTTACTGAGCACAAATATATGTGCACACACATAGGACAAACACCCCTCCAGGGTCAAGCTATATCCATCTGGAGTTCAGCCTTGTCTCAGGTGAAGCTAGTACATATACATGACTGCACAAAAATGTACATGATGGTTTTGGGTTGTGACCTTTGGATAGATGATACCAACAATTCTTTCTGAAATGTGCTCTACTGTATTTCAAGATTGAAGCATTTAAATATTATTTTATTAGACAGTATTTTATTCAGAGACTTGTTCTCCTGTTCAGGCTTTTGCATTCATCAGTGAATTATGCTACCAGGAGTCCTCCTGATAAAGTCTACTCCCACCCTCTTAAAATTAAGAGCCTTCCATCGTTTTATTTTTCTTCCCCAAAGTGTAAAATTCTGTGTTTTGTAGCTTTGTTGACAGATCTACTGAGCTGGTGGACGTCCTTGACAACCAAAGTAATGCTTCACATTTTTCACTTTGATAATTATTTCATAGCACAGCTCATACTATACATCCAGTGTCCCTTGCCCAGGTTACCTATTGATTCTTTTGTGGTACCAAACAAAATAAAAATGAAGATTATGTTAACTGCTGTAGGCTGAACATTTTTTTATTCATCTTGAAATGGAGAAATTTCTCGAGTTTTTTTCTTCATAGATACATTCCTCCTCTTCTTTGGGAGGATTAGGATTAGGATTAGGACATGATTAGGACTTCAAAAACCGAGGCTGGTGTGTTGCACAACATGATCAGTATGTCCACACCATGTATATTATCTTCCTAGCCAGGACGTGTTGCAGAGAGGAGTTGAGGAAAGTCTCATCAGTCAGAATTACTTTTTTTCTCTTCTTCAGCAACAAAATGTGTTGACTTTAAAAGATCATTCAAAATCCATCCTTTTGCAAGCCTATTGTGGTGGGTGGAATTGCCCAGCTGGATTGATGTGACAGGATACTAGGAAAGCAAGTTCAAATACTTTCTTAAGGACTGGATTTTAGGAGGAAATTAGTATTAATTTTTGAGAGCTGACATGACTATTGGAGTTATTCTTTCTGTATAGACTGTGATTAATTTGCAGTGCTACTTGGGTTTATAATAGATGACCATTATTTTGGCCTCCAACTTACTATGATCTCACTTAGGATTTGTGTCAGACCTCACTGTAGGTTCTCACTGTGTTTTGCTTAAGCTGCACCTCTGCTTTATGTAGTCAATCTCTTTATAACAATAAATGTCCTGAGGATCCACAGAGAGAGAATGAGCTAGTGGGGAAGTTCTAATGAAGTAGCTTGATTTCTCCAGCATTCAAGAGAGCTGTCTGCTTCAGAATAAGCAAAGGCTTACAGAATACATTTTGTTAGCTTGCTGTGAACCATCACAGAGAATTGATTGTTTATCAGTCCAGCCTAGAATAACCAATACCTTTGGCTTGTCTCCAGTACTATCTAGAAAGATTTCTTCCTCAGGCAAGAAGACTTCCCAATGTGATTTACAGCCCAATCTGGCTATCCAGATATTCAGTCTCCTGAGTAATACAGAAAAAAACCTCTCTCCTTTATTCAGCCTAACCTCTTTTTTGCAGAGGGAACTTTTGCAGAAATACTATTAGACTCTAAAACTTTTTATTATTATTAGTCTAAAACTTTTTATTACTTCCTCAGCTTGGAATGCCAAAACACTCGGCATTGATCAAGCAGTCCTCCCACCAAATTCAACAGGATCACAGTGAGCCCCTGAAAGAAGAGCTCCTGAAAAATCACATATCCTGTTAGCCATTTGAGTGCTCTGGGCCATAACAGCAGGTACTGTAGAGAGCTATAATTGTCTATTATTTGCATTTGAATAGAATCCAAGACATATCCTGCTGTGTCCACATCCCCATAAAGTCAGGGTTGAAGGACTTCTTTACCATTTTGGTACTGTTTTAGTACCACCAGAATTTCACACTGAGTGAGTCCTTGTCTCAAAGCATTTACTTAAGCTACAACAGTATAAGATTTGCTGTACAAATAGCCTGTCTTGGGTGGATATTTTGTATTGTGAATTTCACTTGTGCATTTTTTTTTTTAGCAATTATTTTATACTCTGACAACGATGTTGTCAAAGCTCTATTGTTTGTGAATTATAACGAATGAAGAACTGGAAGTCTGGCAATAAACCTCCATCATCATTAGGATGTAGAGAAACTATCTGACCCCACAACCACATAGGACTAATATACTATGAATGTTTTCCTTCTTACATTAAAATAATAGAAAAAAAGTCTACAAAATTATTTGGCCAGACAGAGAAAAAAGTTATTTATTGTGTTTGTTCATGCTGATTAAATTAATTTTTAATGTTAATTTTGTAGAAAATATTCCATGAAAAATTCCAAACTAGAAACCTACTCTACAAGAAGGATGCTAATAAATGTGATTAGTTAAGTGAGCTTGTATTTTAATTAAAAACTAAGCATGAGAAAATACAGATTCCTTCTTGTTCTGTCAGCTGGTATAAAAATGAATTGTATCACTGATACAGTTCACTCAACTAGAAGAAGTAAGCAGGTAATGGGACGCGAGTGTTTGGAAAAGTAAACAGCGAAAAGATAGTCAAGGTGATTTGCAAAGCCATGCAAATATCCAGAGAAGAACAGAGGATGAGCTTTACTAAAGAGGAGAGCATGGAAGTGCTCAGCACAGCACCAAACAATTATTTTATTATTTGACCAGATCAAGATTGAGCATGTTGCACCCAATGTGAATCACCAGCAAATATTCCAGCTTCTCTTCCTGTACACACTTTGGATGCTTTCAGCTGAACCATCCTGCCTTAAGACACTGAGGAGAAAAAAATTACTGTAGTACTCATTCTTGGTGTGTTTAAAATGCTTTTTAACCTCATGAAGTGTATATAGTTTCTAATTTACTTGGAGCTTATTTAATATTATCCAAAACTAACATTGTGAAATACCAGTGCACTATGTTTCATTATACAGATAGTAAACCACTTTCTCATCATCATCATCATCATCATCATCAACATCATCATCATCATCAACATCATCATCATCATCATCATCATCATCATCATCATCATCATCATCATCATATGCCTGAAGCCCATGTATATTGAGATAGATTTAATTATAGAAAGTTAGTTAGTAACAAAAATAAAAAAAAAAAAGTTAAATTCTTCATATACTTTTCCCTTTTTAACAAGGGCAAGACAAAGTCAGTTCTTACTGTCTCCAAACCCCTCCTTTTGTCATGTACTTTGTAACTTTATCACTCTATTCAAGAGAGATTTTTATAGTTGCTTGCCTCTTCCCACTTTCTTGAGATTTGTCACCCACCTGCTCATCTCTACGGGTTCTTGATGATGTGGAACATTCTCTGAAATACATATAGGGCTTTATTTTTAAAGACACTTCTTTGTACTTCAAAGCATATGCACAGAAATGTGTCCAGTTGGACAATCACTCATGGAAGACATATTCTAGACCTCACTCTTTAAAAATACCTGAAAATTGAAACAGAAAATTGAAAACTGAAGCGAGTCTTCTCAAACAAGTTGTACAGCACATGACGTTTACAAAGTCTAATAGTAAGTTTCATCACCTTTACTCAACACTCCTCTGGTCAGCCTTTATTTTTAGTGAGGTCAGTAACTGTTATATCTGTATTTAGCAAAATGTTGTATACCTTATTTAATGAAAGAGTATTACCTTCAGAGCACCTCTCCTTAAATAATAAAGATATCATGAAAAAGCAATCCTCAGAATAAGCAAGGTACAATTAAAGAGTGAGATAACTAAAAAGTGAAGGTAAACAGAAGCAGACAGCACACTAGAGAGAAAAGAATAAACATTCCTAACCACATTTGAAATGGGACAAAGAAGTAGAGAAATATAAAAAATTATTCTAGATGGTTGAACAGATAAGCTGCAGCAGTTTTGTCTATACTGAATTTTGCCTGAGCTGAAATAAAAAGAGGCTACTTACTGCATATACCTGGGCATATGCAGTGTTCAGATAAAAAATGAGAAAGATCTCACAACTTGTGGTTGGAGGAATCCAGCTGTTATTTTTGCATAGAGAAAAGGAAGGGCTGGACACATTTTGAGATTAATTGAAACATTAATATTTGACCCAGATGTTGATAGCTGGCTTTCTGCACATAAACATATCTTTTAATGTAGTCTTCAAATAATTAATTTCTGTACACTGAGAAGAAACTAACCCCAACAGGTAACTCTGAACTGAAATGATAATCATATATAACCTGTAAAATCTTAAATATAGGAAAACAAAGAAACACATGAACATTGCTATTAGGGAAATAGTACTTGCGCTTCTGCCAGTAAGCCTTATCCATATGGATGGCTCTTTAAGTGGTTACATTTTCTCTCAGAGTCTAAGGACCCTAAATGTGTGTTCATACTTTGCATGATGCCTGTCCTTATGTCCACTCATATGCCTGGTGGTATTTAGAGCTAACACACTATTTTCCATCTCTGTTTCCATCTTGAATTGTTGTCAAGTCTACTTCCTTGTATTTTAAAATGTGTTAAAATACACAAAATGTACAAGAAATATTTAGGAAAAAAAATAGTCCTTAGAAAAAGTAAGTATTACATGGTGGGTTGGCCCTGACTATCGGCCAAGCACCCACACAGCCACTTGCTCACTCCATGCCTTCCAGCGGAACAGGGGAGAAAAAAAGGAAGAAGAGAAAACTCATGAGTCAAAATAAAGACAGGGAAATCACTCAGCAGTTACTGTCATGGGCAAAATAGACTCAACTTGGAGAATTTAACTTAATTTACAACATTTCATTACTGATTCAGGTATTGGAAAACAAAGATGACAAACATTTAAATACTACGGGGTACAGTCCCTTTGGAGATGGATCTGCTCTGATGTAGGCTCATCCATGGGCTGCAGTCCTTTTGGGGGTGTCTCTGCTCCAGCATGGAGCATTTCCTCTTCCTCCGGCCTTGCTGTTCCTTTTCGCCCATTTCTGAAGTACATTTTCACTGAGGCACCACTGTCTCCTATGACTGGTTCAGGAGCAACACAAGCTCTACAGTTTGGGTTTAGCTGTGTCCTGAGGTGGGTCCATTGCAGAGGCAGCTGGAACTGGCTGTGTCTGGCACATGGCAGTCCCTGACCTGAGAGGTCAGTCATGAAGCAACTTCTCCCCCTCCCCAACCTTTTCATTATAACTGTACATTAGCAACATTATTGGAGAACATGAATTCAGTTGCTGTGAAGTCATGCTTTTGGAAGACAATTTGTCTGGTTGTGAAAAGTGCATGGCAGCAGTTGCTTGCCTGATTTTTTCCTCATGAATAACGGACAACCTGCAGGGCACAACTTGCCAGAACATGAGTCCCAGCTTATTTGGTGTCTAACAAAGCCTTATGCAGAGTACTAATCCTCAGCATTGGCGCTGTAGTCCATGAGGGCCTGAACATAAGCAGAAGAGCTGCGTCTTGTTGAAACTGGAGACACAAGATGCTTTGCAGAGCTCAAGAGCTGGCTCAAAAGCCAGACTGACCTGGTTAGCCTGACTGGCATCAGTGTTAGATGGCTTTTGTTCCCCTCTTTTAAGACTATTTACAGCAATGTTATATCTGCCATTTATCTGAAGGTTGCAAAGTTTAATATCTAAGCTGTTGGTGGAGCTTGAAGAGTGTGACTGACAGGAGAAACTGGCATAACCAGTGTCATTAGGGTGTGCATACAAATATTTATACAAATGAACTCCATTTTTGTAACAGTTATGCTATCAAAACTTCTCTGATACCATCTCACAAGTAGATACTCATTAATGCTCTGCAGACATTACTAAATGTCTGTGTCCCATTGGCTAAAGTGAGTCTCAGTGCAAAAACAGAGTGCAAAAACAACACCAATATGTGTTTTTCCGAGAAGATGAGAGCTCAAGTCTCTGCAAGAATAATTAGCAGCTGGGATAATTATCAGCGTTAGCTCTTTTAGACCACAAATATTCACTTAAGTCTCAAGGATCCACTGAGTCAGTGCAGGTAAGGCAGACCAGACTGAGTAATGAGCACCACATGGGGAATTTGATCAGCTGCCTCTTACTCCTGGGCTCAAAAAGATCAGTTGGAGTAATGTTGGGCAGCCTTTTGGTCTGGGTTCAGACCAGTGTGTGCCATTGATAGATACCTTTGCTGCTTTGTCCCACAGGTTAATACAGAAAAGACTAGAAAGCAGCTCCTTGGAAAATGAGTTTCAGAGGAGCTAAATTTAGGGAAATTAATTCAATGAAAGTGATGAGAAGGAAAAAAATTGCTTCTTTTTTATTTTTTTATTTTTTTATAACTCGGGTTTCTTTATGAAGTCTCAGCCACTCAATTTGTTGGAGGAGATGAGGTGTCCCCCTAGCAGCCAGTGCAACGGAGCAGCAAAATGTCACTGAATTTAAAGGCTTCCACAAGCCAAGGAAGAATGAAGCAGCCTGTCTGCATAGCTCTGATGGAAAGTAGAACTGGTCTCTGTGCTTCCTTTCCTTTTTCCCAAAATGCTTTATATTCTAAGAGTTAAAAAGGAAACTGAAGCCAGCAAGAGATCTCCTTGTATCAAGCAGTCCTGTGGTGGCACCAAAAAAAAACCAAACCAACAAACCATGAATGTGGAATTAAAGGAACCTTGTTTGTGAAAGAGTCTTCCTTCCAAAGGCTTATTAAAAATAAGGATTGAAAAGTTGAATTCCATCAAAATACATATTTTTAAGTAGCTGTTACTGGATCTATGTTTAGGAACTTTGTTATCTTTCTTGGAAGCTTTGGATCAAGGGATTCTCCACCTAAAACTTCCCCCCTCAAAATAAATAGTCTCTTGTACTTTGCACGATCAAGAAAAAGCATTTTTAAAAAGGAGGTGGAACACTGATAAATGTATGTGAGTCAAATTCTGCACATATTTAACTGAATTTTTTTTTAAGAAACACTTTTCTATATAATGGACATCTTTAGACAAAGATTAACCAGGAAGACCATGGAATAAAAATTAAGGATATTTGTCTAAGTCATTTATTACAGTGAAGGAAAAGCTGGTTTAAGATTTAAAGGATCAAATACACCTTTACCTCGCAATTGAAAAGAATAAAATGAAAATAAGAATAACAATACTATGTATCAGAAAATAGAATTTAGCTACAGCTCCCCTGCCTGTTAGCTTGTTTTGTCCATGACAGGTATTCTTGAGGTTAGATGACTTTATTCCAATTTTGTGGCATTTTAAAGTCACTTCACACTTTCTCTGAGCATGAGCTTGGTGGGTGCAAAGCAGAAAAGGATGAGCTCTTCTCTGCTGCCAGGCATGAGACTTTACAAGAGACACCAGACTTGGGAATGTCAAATGCCTGTCTAAATAACTGACAACTACAATGAAGTGAGGGCAAAAGTAATATCTAACCAGACTATATTTAAAACTGCTAATCTGAGCAGGCTTCATATTCTGTGAAACGTATCTGAGATTCATCTTTAAAACCCTGCTGTGTGTTTCCAAGTTCAGTCATGAGCACCACTACATTTTTAAATGAGAGGTTTACTGAGCCAGTTACTGCACAGAACTAGCTGTAGGGAATGTTACATGGTACTGATGAAAACAAAATATCCTATGTCACATTACAACAAAGCTAACGTATAATCCATCTGCTGTGGCGAAACCTTTATTTAGCTGGGTTTATGCATTTAAAAGAATTAGTTTCATTTATGATCTGAGGTTGTGCTTTGTCTGGAGAACTATCAAGAGCTAGATTAACTATGGATGTAAAGTTAAATTCCAATCAACGCATAGGCAGAAGGAACAAGACCACTATCCAAAAGGATCTGGTGGTTGTGTGCCAAACCACTGAGTGGACACCAAGCTCAGGGGACAAATTCTTCACTGCATGACTATACCCTGCTCCTGCCAAAGTCAGTGGGAGCAGCGTGCCTATGTTGCAAGGCAGAGCATTTGACAATGAAACAAATACATATTTCTGCAGAGAAATCTTTCTTGTGTTCTTTAAGAGAATTGTTTCGGGGTTTTTTAATAAGCTTGCAAAGCTGTGGATATTAGGAAAATAGATATTAAATGAAATCCTGGTTCCACTAAAGTCACTGGGAAAATTCATATTGATGTCCTCAGGGTCAGCTTCCATCTACAGTATGGTCCCTTGTGTATTCCTTCTTGGTGACATCTAAATAAAATGTGCTTTGCTTACAAATCAAAACATGGGGTTTTTAAGCTGCTAGCTCTTTCAGCTCAGCATGGTAGTTGAAATACAAGCTGTGCTCTTCTCTGCATCTCCTATTATTAGCCGTCATAAAGAATCCACAATTAGGGTTTAGCTGGCAATTTCATTGCTAATACACAAGGCAGATGAGAATCCAGATTGCTCTTCCAAAACTGTCTTAGCTGTATTTTGCCAATATAATAGCTTTTTGTGGTGGTGTTGGAATAGCAACTAGATATGCACCTCCATCTACACTGCCAGATCAGAAGCCCAGTGCAATCAGTGGGATGTACTCCCACCTAGTAGAAAATTAATATACTCCACAATGTTGCTATCATTTAATTTCTATAATCCTGTAGCTGAGTTTGCTGTAGCAGCTATTCCAGTGTACTGATCTTTGCAGGAGTTTTTAAAATTACTTCAGTCACAGCAGGACCAAGCTTGTAATACGTGACACCACTACCTGCACAAAGACACACACACAAAGATGATAGTTTAAAATATTTTTTCAAACAAATGTAACTTTAAAGAACCCAAAGTAGAAGAGAAATAGTCATAGATATATGCATTTCTACAATACCATAGTAATATGTTGAGAGACTTCTGTTTTACCTGCTGAGGAGTGAGAAATGGAAGATGAGAGAGGATGAGTAGGGAACAACATAGGGTGTTTGGCATATGAAGAGGAATTATTTTTCTTTTACAGTTTGACCAATGGAGCCAGAAATGTCTTCTACTTGACTTAGGAGTTTAAGTCAGGCAATTTCTTTATACATGGAAAACATTAATTTTCAAGTTGCATGAAGGGCAGACAAACTAGTTGGCCTACATCTTAATCTCTGTAGCTGTTGAAGATGACTAGTACAGTAATTTGTGGAGGGTGTCAGAAACCTTATATTCCTTTCTGTGAGAAATACTTCTAACTTGATTTCTGTCCTGTTGGAACAAAGTCAAGTTAAAATGTTTCCTTTTGTCACAGAAAGTCAACATCAAGTTAATAGTTATTATTACACATAGAATGATTTCATATCAATCCACAAAAAATGGAAAACAAAATTACTAAGAGGAAATAAAGCAAATATTTCAAGGTTTTTTTAATTAAAAATGTTATTGAAATCTGGTCATTCCCATGTAATTTATATTTTCTTCAAAGAACAGTTCTCTTAAATCTGTTTGACCCTACCTATTTATAGACATTGCTTGTACTGCTCTTGTTATTTATTTCTTTTTGCATTACTGCTCAAATAATGTCAAATTGTGATTTATGCTTAAATAGCAAAACAAAGGATTGAAGCCAGTGACATCTATTAAAATAGCCTATGTCAGAGATTATGCTCATCCTGAGGCATTTTTCCATGATCTCTTTGAATCAATTTAATTTGAAAAAATGTTGTTCTGAAGCTAAAATACACTGAAGAGCACTGAAGAGTAGTTTGTTGGTTTGGAAACTGAATAAGAAGAAATAACTTCAGCCCTTTTTGTTAAGCTAATTGTTTTGTTTATTTAAATTAAGAAAACTGTATGCCTATGGACATGTTATGAATTCTCAAGATTATATAACATTCTCTCTGCCCGGCGGCAAAGATTTTTTAAAAAACTGTAATTAATGTTTCTCTTCACATACTTTAGTAAATGGAGAACAAAAAATTTTAACCCAAAATATACTTATTTATTTCCAAAAAGGAATGGTTGTTTTAGTGGCTTTTCAGTTAATTGGAGACCTTTATCCTGCTTGAAACAAGAGTGGAAGTCAGGGACATAGCCTGTCCTCAAGAGCTGGAATGATTGTCATGAACCAACTCACAGGGAAACCCTGCTTAGATCCAATAAACAGTTAGGGATCTTCCTTTTAACGAGGATACTTTATTGCTGACAGGCTCTAGGTCAAAGCATCGTCATGTCTGTCCAAAACCACACAATATTGTGCCTTGAGCTGGCATCACAGCAAAACCCTACTGATTCAGACCTGGGGTGGCAACACACTGCTTTCTCCTACGTGAACAAATGGCCCAAAAGTAGGCACAATGCTAACATGTAACAAGAACCAACCTCTGTGCTATAAATAGTCAGACGAAAAGGAAAGCACAAGGATTATTTCTATCTAACAAATGGGAAATGCAGTATGAAAAGAGGAGCCTCATGAGAAGGCTCACATGTCTCAATGTGCATAAATACCTGAAGGGAGGGTGCAAAGAGGACAGAGCCAGGCTCTTTTCAGTGGTGCCCAGTGGCAAGACAAGACGCAATGGGCACAAACTGAAACGTAGGAGGCTCTGTCTGAACATCAGGAAACACTTTTTTACAGGGACTAAGCAGTGGTACAGGTTGCCCACGGAGGTTGTGGACTCTCCATCCTTGGAGATA